>NW_021604720.1:827494-860501 GCF_004785775.1 Grammomys surdaster | reverse complement strand
TGTGTGTGTGTGTGTGTGTGTGTGTGTGTGTGTGTGTGTGTGTGTGTGTGCATACAGGTGCACATGTTGGCTTGGGTATAAATGAATGAGTGTGTCCTTGTATGTGTAGGTCAGCGGTCAACTTCAGTTCTTTCTTTCATGTGTTATTCACCTTTTTTTTTTCTTTCTTTTTTTTTTTAATTGAGGTCTCTTATTGGCCTGGAACTCACTGGATAAGGCTGGGTGTCCAACTCTCTGGAGAGAGCTACCTTTCTCTACCTTCTCCATGTTGTGATTAAGAGTATACAGCATCATGCCTGGATTTTTTTATGTGGGTTCTGGAGGTTGAATATAGGTCTTCATGCACGTACAGCAAACATTTTACTAGCTAGACTGTTTCCTTAGCCCTCTATCATCTTAATTATCATTTACATAGGTACATAGGGCCATGCTGATAAAAATCTACACCATACATTTACTATTCATGACAAACATAGCATACAAGGCTTCTGCTTGTGTTTAGTAAGTGTTAAGTGGTAGCTATTATTTGTATTACTACCAGCAATCCCACATAAGGATGATAAAAATAACACTTCCGTCAAACAACAAACTATATGATAACTTCCTATAAACCAGAGAGAAGAAAAGAGTCATTCTATTTTTGACTTATACAAGATCATAGTTTGGAGCTTAAATCATGAGGTTAATATTTTATCCAAGAAATTTATATTAAAGTCTAGGCAATTGATATATTTACTTTCCCTTTGAATGTAAAGGTGTAATTTTCCTGTTATAATATCTTACAAGATGGGGATTTTACTGAGTATGTGTGAATTTCTCAAATTACTGCCAGACATATATTCCTGAACCATCCATTTGATCTTATATTTCCCTTCTTGAAAGTATTATCTTTCTTTAATCCTTTGTATAAGTAATGAAACCCAAAAGGTGTAAAGAAATACCGTACCAATTCACTGTGAGAGAAATAAAGTCTCCCACTGAATAGATCAGCTCAGTTTGGTGCAAACTAAACATATGAGGTTGGTGGCTCATTCAGTTGATATTTTATCAGGCAGTTGGAAATCTAGGCCAGACACAAGAGTAATGTCTTATTTAAAGATAATACCTCAGGGAGTCATTTCCACAGATATGAGAGTTGAAGCTGAGCGAGCCTGAGATCAACAAGAGAGAGACTTATATCCTGATGAGAATAGAAGACCATTCTCCTTGTAGGATGGCTGCATTCAGTGGAGTACTTGTCAATCTGGGCCTTATAAGAATTTTGTTATGGCAAATTCTTTATTGCAAGGGAATGCCCTGTGAATTGTAGCATGTCAAACACTGTCTCTGTCTTTTGCCCACTCAATACCAATGGCAACTGATCGTGTAACTCCTACTCTTTCCCTTTGTTTCTCATGTAGCTTTGATAACTCAGAATGTCTGTGAACACTAACAAATATTTGTTGGGTAAGGGAAGAATTGTCCTGGTTGAGAACTACTGATTTAGCTGTAAGGTGTAGAAAGAACCAGAAAATGTTAATAGAAATTTCAATGAGATATAAATGTAAGAAACTGTTATCAATCGGACCAAATGAAGCACTCAAAATAATAATGAAAACACGGCTCTTGAATTTTGAGTCTCACCTGTAAAGTTGTTAGGAGTTTGATTCTCAAACCCTAGCAAAGAGCAGGTGAATCACTAACTCTGTGTTCAAGGCCCAGAACCATCTGTTTTAAGAAGCCTGCCAATGATTCTTCTGCATCATACCATTGAGGGGCTTTAGTCAAGAGGATCATTGAGGGGCTTTAGTCAAGAGTCTTACATTGATGCATTTAGGAAAGTCAGTTAATGTGATTATTAGGATGTTGGATGGCAACAGTCAGAGGAACCACAAAAAGTGGGCCATGAGGAGGTGGAGGCAGACTCTAGACTACTATTCAAAGATATTGGTCATGAGAAAAAGATAGTAATTTTAAGGCAAAACATTATCAAGAAAAATTTTTATTTTTCTCAGAATAAAGGAGATAATCAAATTCACAGCTAATAGAGAGAAATTGCTGGAGAGTACGATCAGAAAGACTCAAAGTCTGGGGTGGTGACACATGGTTAAACCAAGCAGTGAACCACTATTCTGCCCTCTTCCATTCCTAAGACATTCAAAATGTCCAATGAACAAAGAGGCCTGAAGGTAGACTTCTCTGAGGTATTAATTACAGGTTTGATACAAAAAATAAATCTTAATTAAGTGTACAGAACTTTCTTTTGGTCAGTGTGGGCCATACATTGGCCTACTGCTGTAATTTTCAATCATGGGGTCTTCCAAGAGACTAGTGGCATTATCAGGAGATATTTGGGTTTTTCCTTAGGAAACAGAGTAAGATAGACATTGCTTTGATCTACGTCAGGGATGATATCAAATATCCTATAATTCAAAATAGACACAACAAAATTATTTGACCTCAAAAATCAATTGTTCATAGGATTACAAAGTGTCTTCTATTGGAAGAACAAACTCATATTTCACTCTATCATACAGACTTTACATGACAGTAATCAACTTTTCCAATTGGAACTTGAGTCTCTAACTTTTGCCCAATCTTTTTCATCATAGCCCTTCTACTAAAAGGCGATGCTTGTAGCTGAAGAGATGGCTCAGAGGACCAGGGTTTAATTCCTACCACCCACACTGTAGCTCACAACTGTCTGTAACTCCTGTTCCAGAGGATCCAACATCCTCATACAGACATACATGCAGGCAAAAGACTAATGTACATTAAAAAAAACAAATTAACTTAAGAAAAGATGCTTATCTCAGATATCTGTAAATTCCATCTTGGTTCAGATCAGACATTTATTTTTAATTATAATTTGTGTTTGTATGTGTATTGTATATGTGTGTGAATGTGTGTGTGTGTGTGTGTGTGTGTGTGCATTTTAGTGTGCATAACACACAGGTAAATGTGGAAGCCAGAGGCAGACATCAGGATGTTATGCCCAGTTGCTTTCCCACCTGATTTTTTTTTTTTTTTGAGACTGTCTCACTGAATCTGGAACTCCTTATTCCAGCTCTTCTAGCTGGTCCAGGAACCAATCCCTGAGACCCATTTGTAATACATATAGTGCATTCTTTTTGTACTGTGGAAAATCGTATTGGTGTTATCAACACGTGCTGCCACACCTGTTCTTTTATATGGGTGCTAGGGATATGAGCTCCAATCTTTATGCTTGCAAATATGCCTACCCTACCCATTAAGCCATCTTCTAAGCCACTTTAAATTTCATTGCTGTATATTTTGGTCTGAGTTATGTCCATAGATTAATATGTTTCCAATCTACTGTCACTACTCATGCTTTACCTGCTTTTGTCAATAGGATATATTTCTGCAGAAAGCAAATTTTGCAAACACTCAAGTCTAGCCTGGTTACTCTCTAAGATACTATGTCTTACTTCTAAATTCTAAAAATATGTCTACACAACACTTCTGAAAGTGCTTCTCTTTTCTATGTACACATGGTCAACTGAATAAGTCAACAAAGACTCCCATTTTTTCTACTTTAATCCTGTATCCTAGTTCATTCATTCTAAGTTTGAAGAAACAAGACCCACAACAGAGAAGTCTGCCAACAATTACAGAAGGCAGGAACAGACAAGGGTCTGCTCGTTTGAGAGATCTAGTGTTCACAGTATTGCTGCCAGACAGGCTCCACGGCTGCTGTTCAACTGAATGCAAAATGCATTATTTCTTTCATTCCCTGCCAGCTCACTCCTACATCCTGAAATTCATATGACCACAAGGTGGCTGGTGTGATAAAATGAAAGGCTGAAGTAGGTGCCTGGGAAAGAGAGGCTGGCAACCCTAAGAAGGGTGAGTTTTGCTAAGTGTTTCCTTTTCAATCTCTTCCCTTGGAACATTCAAGATTAATGGGAGAGTGTAGGAAGTAAGAATCTGTTGGTATTTTAGTCACTTTTATGTACTTAGTGTATTACATAAAAATAAAATTATTAAATGCCATAATTAAATGATTACTCAGAAGAGGATTATATTAGATTTTGTGAATGTTGCTTGAAATGGGTTTAATTTCTTCAGGCTTCTGGGTTGTTTTTTTTTTAAGTTTTGAGTAGTTAACTTTCACATGCACACAGTACATTGCTTTATGTTGTGGAAAGCAGGCATTCAGGAAGAGTATATATAGAATAAGTCATATTTATGGTTATCTATAGTTTTTTCACCAAAGCTTTCATTTTCCCTCTTAAAATACCTTTTTGTTTATTTCTAACAATTTATTTTTTCATGTCTATAATGTATGTTTTTGATATATCCACTTCAACATCAAATTGACTTACTAAGCAGTTGAGTTCTAATAACTAATAACTCTCAATAAAACTTAAGCAGATCAGTTTAGTGTACATCCTACTAGTCCTAGTAGCCACAGCCACATAAAAGTGCACTAGAGAAAGATATACGTGATGAAATTTCATGTCAAGCAGCAAATATTTCATGTTTTAATTCAAGATCTTTTGATGGCTTAATGACGTTATTAAGGAACAGGCCACATCTACTTGTTTTTCCAGGCGCATTTGCCTCTGAAATATACTTCTACTCTTTTGGCCCTTCACCCCTACCCCTACCTCTAGTATTTATTAGTTCACTTTAAAATCCCAATCCTAGCCCCCTCCTTTTCTTCCAGGCCCCTTGCTCAGCCTTTCCCCCAGGCCTTGCTCCTCTGAGAAGGAGGAGAACCCCTACACTGTACCAACTCACCCAGGCACATAAGTCATTGTAGAACTAAGCACATCTTCTTCAACTGAGGCCAGACAATGCAGCACAGTTAAGGGTTACAGGATCATCAGGCAGGCAACAGATTCAGGAACAGTTCCTGCTCCATTTGTTGGAGGACTGATACTAAGATCCAGCTGCACATCTTCTACATATGTGCAAGGGACCTAGGTGCAGCCCATGTATATTCTTTGGTTGATGGTTCAATCTTTGGGAGCCCCCAAGTGTCCAGGTTAGTTGACTCTTTTAGCCTTCTTAAGGAATCTCTATCCCCTCTAGGTCCCTCAATCCTTCCCTCAACTCTTCCACACAACTCCCTTAGCTCCATCTTCTCTGCATCTGTTTCTAACAGCTGCTGGGTGGAGCCTTTCAGAAGACTGTTATGCTAGGCTCCTGTTTGCAAGCATAACCAAATATCATTAATAGTGTCAGAAATTGTTTGTTGCCCATGGGATGAGTTTCAAGTTGGGTCATTAATTGGTTGGACATTCCCTCAGTTTCTGCTCTATCTTTGTCACTGTATATCTTGTAGGCAGGACAAATTTTGGGTGGAAGATTTTGTGGTGGGTTGTTGTACTTATCCCTTCACTGGTAGTCCTGCCTAGCTATAGGAGGTGGCTACTTCAGGATCCATATTCGCCACTTAGGAGTGTCAGCCAGAGTCACCCTCATAGATCCCCCCGAGCCTCTCACATCCCAGGTCTCTGAAATATCTTAAAGATGTACCCATCCCTTCACTACCGATCGCCAACTTCAGTTCTCTCTCAAGACCCTCTCTCCCTAGGGCTTCCTACACCTGATCTGCCTCCCTCCAGTTTCCCTTCACATCCTCTCTCCTCCCCAGTTCCCTCCTCCATCTACCTTCGATGACTGTTTTATTTCCCCTTCTGAGTGAGATTCAAGTATCCTTTTTTAGGCCCTCTTTTTCTTTTTCTTTTTTTTTTTTTTTTTTTTTTATTGGATGATTTATTTACATTTCCTATGTTGTCCCCTTACCCCATCCCCCACCACCCCCTCGGAACCCCCAATCCCCTCGTCCCTCCTCCTTCTTCTCTGTGGATGTAACCTCTATCTACACCCCCCCACTCCCACCTCCCCACCCTCAAAATTCCCACCCCCTGGGGCATCCAGCCTTCATGAGGTCAAGGTTCTCTTCTTCCACCTATGCCCAGCAGGGCCCTCCACTTTTACATATTCAGCTGAAGCCCTGGATCCCCCCCTAAGTGCTCCCAGGCTGGTGGTTTAGACCCTGGGAGCTGTGGTTGTTTGGTATTGTTGCTCTCCTCATGGTGCCACAAACCCTTTCAGCTCCTTCAGTCTTCACTCTAACTCCTCCATTGAGAACCCCATGATCAGTTCAATGGCTAGTTGTGAGCATCTGCCTCTGAATATGTCTGACTCTTGAAGGCCTCTGAGGAGATATCCATATCAGGCTCTTATCAGCATGCACTTCCTGTCTTCCACATCAGCATCTACCTTTGGTGATTGCACATGGGATAGATACTCAGGTGGGGTGGTCTTGAGACGGCCCCTCCTTCAGTTTCTGTCCCTCACTTTGTCTCCATATTTGCTCCCTTGAGTATTTTGTTGCTCCTTCTAAGAAGGACCGAATCACCCCCACTTGGTCTTCCTTCTTTATGGACTTCATGTGGCCTGTGAGTTGCATCTTGGGCATTTCAAGGTTCTAGGCTAATATCCAATAATCAGTGAGTGAATACCATGTGTCTTCTTTTGTGATTGGCTTACCTCACTCAGGATGATAATTTCTAGTTCCATCCATTTACCAAGGAACCTCTCGAATTCATTGTTTTTAATAGCTGAGTAATACTCCATTGTGTAAATATACCACATTTTTTGAATCCATTCCTCAGTTGAAGGACATCTGGGTTCTTTCCAGCTCCTGGCTATTATAAATAAGGCTGCTATGAACATAGTTGAGCATATGTCCTTGTTATATGTTCGAGCATCTTCTGGGTATATGCCTAGGAGTGGTATAGCTGGATCCTCGGGTAATGCTATGTCCAATTTTCTGAGGAACCGCCACACTGATTTCCAAAGTGGTTGCACCATCTTGCAGTCCCACCAACAATGGAGGAGTGTTCCTCTTTCTCCACACCCTCGCCAGCATCTACTATCACCTGAGTTTTTAATCTTAGCCATTCTGACTGGTGTGAGATGGAATCTCAGGGTTGTTTTGATTTGCATTTCCCTGACGACTAAGGATGCTGAACATTTCTTTAGATGCTTCTCGGTCATTCGAGTTTCTTCTGTTGAAAATTCTTTGTTAAGCTCTATACCCCATTTTTTAATAGGGTAATTTGGTTGTCTGGAGTCTAATTTCTTGAGTTCTTTGTATATATTGGATATTAGCCCTCTATCAGATGAAGGATTGGTAAAGATCTTTTCCCAATTTGTTGGTTGTCGTTTTGTCCTATTGACAGTGTCCTTTGCCTTACAGAAACTTTGCAATTTTATGAAGTCCCATTTGTCAATTCTCGATCTTAGAGCATATTAGGCCCTCTTTTTCATTTAGCTTTTCTGGTTCTATGGATTGTAGCATGGGTATTCTTACTTTATGGGTAATGTCTACATACTATGTGTGTCTTTTTGCCCTTCATCTAGACCTCTTTTACACTGTATTGGAGTTCATGGCTCTCAAAAAACTATGCTTCTCGAAGAAGGTTACTCCTTTCTTCTTTCCCTATTCATTGAATAAATTCTAACAGGTAATATTTGTTTGAAAGAAGAGTTAAAAAATAGTACAAACTTTTCATACACATTTCATTCTTCTTTTTGTTAAGTCATAAAACAGTGATCCGATCCAAACAAAACAAGGAAGTTAACCTACCTAAGTACAACAGTGACTAGACTGTGGTCCATGTCACTTGTCATGAAAATAATCCATGTCTTACTCATTTATCACAATACAGAATATTTATTATATACTTACTGTATGGTATCTATTGTTTCAAGCACTGGGAACAAATCAACAAAGAAGCCTCAGTGCTTTAATAAAACTTACACTCCTGCTGGTAGAAGCCAGTTAGGTTTCTTCTGAAGGCAACATCATTGTTGTACATTGCTTCCGACAATGTAAAACTTAATGAGAGAAAAGACAGCTTTAATTGAAGATTGGCCTATGCCACTGGTTAACACTAATAATCTCCAAGATGCCTTTTGTAATTCAGTACTTGTGCATATGTGTTCCTTCAATTCTCATGGCACTACAATATGTCTTGAGTTTAAAAGATTTAAGTAAGGAAAATTGGCACTTCTTATTTTATAATTGTTAATTTTATGCATATCTAATTTGCTATGCTATCTGATTTCCATTGCACTCTCACATATTATTTGTCACTGAAAGCTATAAATTACAGAGACTTATCCAGGGTGTCACTTTCAGGCACTGAAAATGCAGGCCAATGATCATTTTCAAGGTCAAGTTAGCATTTGTGTGATGCATGATACTTTCAATCATACCTTCTATTTTCTTTAAAACCTCCTTAAGAGAAAGTGAGGATAAATGATATTATTTTCAAAATTAGATTGGGTGTAGTTGCTAAAAGGGCTACCTAAAAATATGTAATATATAACAGAGAAAGAAGAAAAAGAAGGAAATGCTTAATCAATAGGTAAAAGGATTCTTGCATCCACCAGATCTTTTCATGGAACAAAGCTGCTAAATTCTCAGAAGTCCAAAATAAATCTGTCTAAATATTTATCTCTTTCCTGTATGGGATTAAAAGCAGAGTTGTCAAGTATTGTGACCCTGAGTTACCAATTCAATTGTCCCAGCTTTCCTTTCTCTGCTGAAGCCTGTTTTTATTTCTTACAGGCTTTTGGAGAAAAAAATTCCCAAACTATGACTTATAGAATCTATGTAAAGACACAAATATATTTTAAAAAGAAGAATAATAGTAGACACCTGATATCAACCTCTAACCTCCACTTATATGTGGCATACTGTACACACATACATACATACAGACACACACACACACACATGAACATATACACACAAATACCTACACATATATGTACATGATAGAAAGACAGACACATCTAGTCTTTCTAAATTTTCTAAATTTGGCTAATCTGTCAGCAAACTGATAAAATTTATTTTATTAATCTATAAGTATCATGGCAATATCAAATCCAACTTAACCCTGCCAATGAATAGATATCCTTAGGGGTTGAGCTGAAACTAGCAAACAGTCCACACTTTGTTAGAGCACAGCCTAAAATTAACACAAATGAGACAACAAAGATGAAAATTAATTGAAGTAAATTGAATATTGAGTAACTCTTATACGTATTAGTAACACATTTTAAACATTGACATATTATGAGTCCCTGAAAAGAAATTCTCATGTTGTCCACAATAGGGGGTGCTTATTCTTTAGAAAGTTGAGTACAGTACCACATTTTTGTTACCGTCATACAATGAGTACTGGTTCTGACAGTTTGAATGAAAATTTTCTAATAGTGTTGATCATTTGAACACTTGGTCCCAGATGATTATAAGTGCTTACAAGACTTAAGAGATGTAGTCATGTTGGAAGAAGGATGTCACAGGAGTTGGGTTTAAAAACTCATGCCATTTCCAGTTTATTATCTCTGCTTTGTGCTTGTTAGTCAAGATGCAAATCATAACCTCAAGTAAACCTTTTCTTCCATGTTATAGAAATTCACAACCTTCTAATAGTTCAGTGGTTCTCAGCATTCCTAATGTTGTGACCCTTTAATACAGTCCTCATGTTGTGGTCACCCACAACCATGAAATTACTTTCATTGCTACTTCATAACTATAATTTCGCTGTTATTAATTGTAATGTAAATATCTGTGAGACTTATAGGTTGAAGACAAGTGTTACATAGCTTGCCTTATTTGTGATGTTTTATCACAGCAGCAGAAATGTAATTAATACAGAATAAAGTTAAGTGAATACACTAGTGTACAAAATAATCTTGGGAAGCATGGTAACACATTTGATTTTCCCATTTCTTTTTCCTCTAGATTATGTTGCAAATGACGTTCCCTTCCTCAAGGTCAAAATTAAGTTTCTTTCTTCCTTTTAAGTGATTTTGAAATATGCATACGTTATTTATTTTGTATTAAGCTATAAGAAGAAAATTGATTCATTTTAGGAAAAATTTGATCCTATTTGGTGATATTCAAAACAATATGTTGTATTATACTGTGATCACCAAGGATGTAGAAAACTTTAAGATTGGTATTTATTAGTTTGAATTTCAAGATTCAAGTTTCAAATGGGCTTTGGGAATGTCCAGCATCAAAAGAAAATCTACCCCCTTCAAAGCTCTTATACAACTCCTTTGTTTGTATGTCATATATGCATATATATTCCATACATACGTATGTATGGTTTTATAACTAGTACTTTACTATATCTGTTGTGTATCAAGTCTGAAAATAACAGGAGTGTTCTCTATTTTGAGAGGATAGGGACAAAACATGGAAGGTGGAATATATTCTAGGGATTATGAAAACATTTGCTGATGCTAAGTGCATAACAGACTATTTTCATTTGAAGTAAAAGAGAATTGGTCTGTCTGCAATTTGATGAGTATTCCTGTAAAATACTGTTTTTGAAAAATGGCTTGGAGAAAAATGATTAGGGCTTGGTTTGAAGAAAAATGAGTAAGGTTTCCTACAGATTAAACTTGAAAATATAGGTTTGCCTTCAGCTCAAGGGCATCCTGGGGACATTCTATACTGGTACACATTAGCACACACACACACACACACACACACACACACACAACTCAGAGCAATACATATTCATTCTCCCTCTCATGACTACGAACTCTACACTTCACATTCAGTTCCAAGCCGGCTTTGATCACTTTGAAATCTGTGCTTTTGTTTGTGATATTAGAAGAAGGCATCCATATTTTAGCATTTGCTTTGCCAAATTCATTTTGGTTCTGACAAAACAAAATATGTATTTGGCTCCAAGTGAAGCTTAAATCTTTTTTAGTTGGATTAGGCAGTTCAGTTCAAGTAAAATTTGTTTCCATCCCTATATTCCCCATCTCAGAGAGAACTACCTTTATCCACCCAACCTCAGAGTCAGAAGTTAAATGGATATCCATCCTCAGTTTCCTCCTTCCCATTCATTCTGAGTTCTACATCTACAAACCAGAAAGGTTTTTTCTCTCTATACCAGACCACATCCAATATACTTGCTTTTATCCACTGCTGTTATCGAGGCTTCCTACGTGATTTCCTCTCTCCCCTTCCCTATAAATCAGTTTTCATAAAGGAACAAATATTCTCTTTCAAAATACAAATTGGGTGCTGGAAAGATGGCTCACATGCTAAGAGCGCTTGTACACAACCATGAGAAGCTGAATTAAATCCATCATATCCACGTAAAAAGCTGGGCATAACCATGCACATGGCTATAATCCCAGTGCTGTGGTTGAAGATACAGGAGGCTTTCTGCAACTTGCTGGCTAGCTAGTCTGGCCAAAAAATGGTGTGTTGACACCCTCCTCTCACTTCTGGAGACACATAAGATGTGGATTCACGTGATTCACATGTATACCACAGTCACACATGTATCTACACATACACCTACCAACCCCCACACACATTCTCCCCACTGCACAGTATCTATATTTATATTTGTATGTTAATTGGATTATGCAATTCCCTTATCTATATCCTATTGACGCTAGAATTGAATATTGTTTTCCAGAGGTATCAACCTTTACCAAGTCTGGCTATTTACCTCATCATATAAGCAAATCTTCCAATTGATTTTTACTCCACTGAAATGAAAGATTTTTTTTTAATTTCCCAAGATAAAATATCACCATAAAAAATTTCCTGATCTTGAGTTACACTTCGGCTCTATCATCTGTCCCCACATTGTGGCCAAGCGTGTTACAGATGCTATAGTGTTGGGAAATTATGGATCATGCGCTCCTGATGATCTCAGATATGCATGTTGAGCTGGTAGGCCTGGAATGCATAACCCTCAGGACATAGGAATGGAAGATATATGGTACCGTACTGAAGGGGTGGAGTGTGTGTGGGGGAAGCAAGATACTCATGAAGCCAAGAAGGTATTTCAAAATGCTTAAAACTCCAATGAGAACTGTCTGACACTACACTCAAAGATTCATGTTTACTATCCATCATGTGCTAAGTATAGGGTATGCAGTGGTGATCAGGAAAAAGTGGACTCCTGTTTTCAGGGAGTGCCCTTAAGTGTAGGTTAGAGAGTGAAATGTGGGGATGGAAACTGAGTAGCAGTGGTTGTGGATAGCAAGGAAAAGGTAAAGATCTGAGATACATGTTATTATCCGGAACAAAGAACTTGTTCTAAATCCCTTGCCATCACTGTCATGGACCTGTTCCTTGACCTATCCCCCTGGGTGTCTGTTGGGCTACACATTTACCTTGCTGCTAGGGTGCTGGAGCACTGTCGGCAAGCCACTCAGGGGAAGTCCATGATAGGGTTACAGCCAGTGATTTTCTATGTGAGAAACAGCAAGATCTGGGATAGACATTGTGGTTTTCAGTCTCCTGTGTATCCAGAAGTGGCTGAGGACCTTAAGGGGTTGAAAACTGGCCACAGAGCCCGGGACAAGTTGGAATCTGATTTGGTTCTGAGTGAGAGCAGAAAGTACCTAGAGGCTGAGAGAAGGTTTTTCATGACAAAAACACCCTACAGCCTGCAATGCTTGATGAAACAGAAAGTACTTGACTGTCTAAACTTATATTTTATGCTGAATGTGAATGCATATGTCTTACTCAGAGAAAATCAGGGATTAAATACCTTTGGAGGGAAGGAATGCCCAGGAAGGGACACTTATTGGCTAAACACACTGGGCCTATCTTGATACCTCATTAGTATAGAGAACTCTAGATTTTTACGCTATGTGACTGATTGTCATGGTCCTCTGAGTTGGGCATCATGAGTACTTATTCAAGAACAGGTAGAACTTGACAGGTTGCTGGTTCCATGCCTACTGTTCTCAATTCTGACATTCCTAGGCGGTTTTGAACCTGCTCCAACCTTTCTTCTGTCTGGTGGAATGGTCTACTTGTATCTTCTTTGGTGCCATTTATAAAGGGAAGCCTACACTTCTTCAAGTCCACTATTTTTCTCTGAGAGCTTTTACTGTTCACTCCTACACTGGCTTAGCGCCTGAGCCATCTTATCTTTCTCTCAGTACTTAAGACTTCTTTGTTCAGCTCTGCCTGGGATGGCCAAGAATAAAAAAAGCAGAAGGAAGTAGAGAAATACTTGGATGATTGCATTGAAATGGATGTTTGCAAATAAACAACTTATTGTTTATATAAAACATCGGAGGAATAAGTGAAATGAATGATCACTAATACTCTAATAGGAAAATTATATTAATGTGGTTAGGAATGTAGTTTACTTAATGTACTTTAGCATAGATACAGTAAATAAGATTTAAATGAAGGCAAATATACAATTAGTCATTTCAAATTTCTTGCTCCCTTGTTTGGAAAGATTTTGCTAAATTCTTTTTTTGTTAAAGTCAGACAACTTATGAGAAACCTTAAAAGTTATCTCATTGGTTGAAGCTGTTAGACCTAGTCAGCCCTGGGTGTAAACTGTTAAAATGGTACGCATTTATAGATGAGAAGTGATAGTGCAAATTTGACTGTGGGTCATTTTTTCCAGTGTTTGCATATATATGACACAATTGAGTTATGTATTTCACGCCATTTCTTTATAATTAACACACATACCTCAGAACCGGCTGCCAGGGATTAAATCAAAGATGCCTGCAATCATAATTACAGGGGAAATCACCTCACTTAATAATAAAAAAAACATTTTTTCCTCTCTCCATCTATTAAGATCAAATGAACAGCTAGGCTTAGACCTGAAATACCATGAAAACCATTTAAATCTTCCCTGCGAGTGAGTGCTGGCAAAGGAAAATCTTGATGAACGGCTCCTTCAGCTCACTAAATATAAACCTTTTAAAATGCCCGATGGAGCAATGGCCAAACGTTTACCCAAGGGGAAAAATAAAATGCTAGCATAAGATTAAAATTTCTGTGAAAACCAGAAAAATTACAATGTGATAACCAGAGGGAAGGTGAATTTCCTTTAAGAGATAACTACAAAGCAATGACGAACAGAATATTCTAAATTCTATGCCAGCAGGTAAAAGAGGGAAGTTACTATCTAATAAATGGTCTTAATGAAAATTCAATTATCCCAACACTGGCATCAACTAATGAGCTAGCTCATACAATAATGGAAAGAGCTGCAGACTTTTCCTCTTGTATTTTCCTGAGAACCTGACTTTGGCACACATGGAAAATTTTACTTTCATCTTAGAAGTCAAGAAGTTTGAAAAGGTCTTCAAAGTTTACCACATCAGTAATTCTTATTTGAAAAAACAGAATGAGTTTCAAGTCCATGATATAGAGGTCACTCTTCTACGTGACCACCATGTCTGTCTTTCCCCTCTGGTTTATCTAAGCATTCATTCATTTGCTCTTTGCCTCATTTTTCGATTCATTCTTCGCATTATTCATGTATTCATTCATTCATGCATTCTATTGTCTACATGTTGTTTCTACCTCTCAAGATAGATGGTGTACCAGATGAAGGAGGAAAATGTAGATGTCTTCTGCCATTGTACTGGTTATGTTTCCCACTGCTGGCAATACCATATGACAAAAGCACCATAAGAGAGACAGACCATCTGGGCTCATGGTTTAAAGACAGAGGCACTGATGCAGAGGAAGGTCAGGTGGTCAGACTTTAGGAAACTGGGCATGCTATATCCATAATCATGAAACAGAACTTGGAATGCCCATGCTCAAATAATTTGCTTAGAAATGCAGGCCAGAGACTGTCCCACCTATTTTGGAATGAATCTTTCCATATCAGTTACTCAAATCAAGGTAATACTTTCCAGTTATAGCCACAGAATTGTTTCTTTGATTCTACCAAGCTTATGACATTAACAATTCCAGCTAATAATCAACTTATAACAGAGGAAACTAAGTTATAGATCTTTCAGAACAATTCAATATGTGCTGTGAAAACGAAGGTTCAGGGCAACTTACTCTACTGGAAGACCATAGAAGATTTATCTAATTAAAAATATAGTACTACGTTGGATATCTATATACTAACTAATTAAAAGTTAAGCATGTATGTATATATGCATGCATAAAATGCTTATGTATATATATGTATATATATATTTGCATATGTGTGTTGTGTGTGTGTGTGTGTGTGTGAGAGAGAGAGAGAGAGAGTATGTGTGAGAGTGTGTGAGTTTATATGTGTGTGCATTGTTATATATGTGTGTATGTGTGTATGTGTGTGTGTATATGTGTGTATGTATCCCAACACTTGCATCAACTAATGAGATAGTTCACACAATAATGGAAAGAATCGCATATATATATATAATATATATGGATATCTACATATAAATTTAGATATTCATAATCTGTGTGTACATGTGTGTGTCTATAGATCTGTATGCTCATTTATGGGTGTGATCTGAGCTATGGTAACTGACTCACAGAGAAATCTTATATATGTGTCTGAGAACTGAAATACAGATCCTGTGCTTGTGAAAAAAAACATAAGGACTGGGTTGAACACTTGGCAGAAACAGACAGGACAGTGTCTTGAAGGCTGTGTCAATAATAAAGGTCCATTTTTTTCTCCTAAGAGTTTTATGCAATTGTTACAGGGGCTTAGTGGAAACACAAGAATGAGATTTGTGTCTCATAAAATGTCACTCTGGCTGTACCACTCTATTGATGAATCACAAATGGATCTCTGGCTCTGACTTTGCTGCAGACCAGCATTTGCAATTGCTCGCTGGACATCTTCCACCAGGCACTTAAAACTCAAAGCAGCTATAAACAAACTCATTATCTTGCTCTCCAGAATGTGTCCTTCTATCTCTCTTCCACCTTGGGGAGCCACAGTATTCTCAAACCATTACTCAAGTCAGCTATCTTGCAGTCACTACTCTTCTTTTTCGTTCTTTTCACCCATCAATTCACAAACTGATCGCTGGCCTGAAAAAAGGTGTCTCGCCTTTCCTATAGGATTCTTCCTTCTACTCCTCCAGCATCTATTCCCACAGCAGATCCTTCTAGTATGCAATCATTCTGTATCCAATCTCTTAAACACAATGAGGCCTCACGCTAGCCTTTGTCACTCATTTGCAAGATTCCCCAATGGTCCCCTCCTCTTTTTATTTCCAAAGATTTATTTAATTTATGTCTATGTGTATACTGTAGCTGTCTTTAGACAGACCAGAAGAGGGCATAGGATCCCCTTACAGATGGTTGTGAATCACCATGTGGGTACTAGGAATTGAACTCAGGACCTCTGGTGGAGCAGTCAGTGCTCTTAATCACTGAGCCATCTGTCCCTCTTTTTATTTCTAATTAGCACACTGTAGTGGAAAGGACAAATGTTGTACGCCTGGTTTGAACTAATACCTCAACCCCTCCGTCTGAATTTCTTGAATCAATTCTCTATTCTTTCTTTTCAGGTCCACCAGCTATGCTATACAAGTAGCTCCCAGATTTGATGAGAGGATACAGAAAAACATGTCGTACAACCTAGGCCATACATTCACCAGGAATCTTACAATCTAACCTTAATTTACTACACTCTCTTAACAATAAAGTTCAAAATGTCTTGTAAATGAAAACTTTTGTGACTGGGATCCAGTCCATTACTAAGTATACCTTTAGTGTGATGCTGTAGCACTTTGTAAACATGTCTATGTAAGTCTTTATCTCTCTGTGGACTGGTTGCTCATTGAAGGCTACACTTCTCTTTAGGTTCCCACATGCTAGATAATTCAGTCACATATGCTGAAAATAAATGACATGTCTGAGTTCCAAGAAACTTATTGATGAACATGCTAATGTGAACAAGGTCAGGAAACGCGCAAGTTTGGTGGTGGAAATTATTAACATGCTCTTGACTCCTGAAAATATAAGGCAACATGAGTGAGACATAATTTAAAAGACAAAACAGTAATGGCATTTTCCTTATCCTCTCCAATGCCAGGAAGGTGGCTACACTTCTGTTTTCAAGTGATCAGTAAAAAGGGATGGTGTTAAATGACCACACTCAAGGGGACATAGAAGAAAAGGGTTATCTTAGTTTCATCCTGTAGCTATGACAAAAACCAACTGAGAGGAAAAAGGGTTTTCTTGCCATACAATGCGAGGTCCACCATTAGAGGAATTTAAGGCAAGAACTTAAAGGAGCTAGTAGCACTCACAGTCAGGAGCAAAGAAAAATGACTACATGCATGCCTATCAGTATTCTGCGTGCTTTCTATACTTACAGAGTCCAGCATACCCTGCCTAAGAAATTGGTGCTACCTACAATGGCCTGGATATTACCACATCAGTTAACATAATCCTCATCACACATCACCACCACCATCACCACCACCACTGCCACTGCCACCGCCACCGCCGCCGCCGCCGCCACCACCATCACCACCACCACCACCATCACCACCACCACCACCACCACCACCACCACCATCACCACCACCGAGAAGTACACAAGCCAAACTAATCTAGAAAACTCCTTACAGAGACATCTTTCCCAAAGGACTCATGATTGTGTGGAGTTGACAATTAAAGCTAACTAAATTAAAACCACTAACCACTGTGGTCTTGAGTAAGGTAATAAAGGGAATTAAGGGACTGGATTATTTTACTAGAGTTTCTATCACATATTTTCCTAGGGATGATTTAACAAACTGGGGTGGTTTGAAACAACAGAAGTATATTTTTATCAGTACTGGAGATGAGCCTGGAATTAAAGTATCATCAGAGCCATAGGCATCTGAAAGCTACAGGGAAGAAGCTATCCCCATGCCTTGCTATTAGCTTCTTGTACTGCTGACAACTCTTGGCATGTTTTGGTACACAGATGTATTACTCTAATCTCTGACCTGTTGTAATGCCACACTGATGTATGTGTTTTGGTATTCCCACAGGGGAGTGGCTTTCTATGCTTGCTAATGATCCTTGTCTTTGCATGAAGTTGCTATTTAGATTAAGATCCCATGGCACATTCTATTGTGTTTCTAATCCTATCTAAATTTACAACTTAAGCACATCTGCTACATGGAAAAATCATATTTCAAAAACGTTCCCACTCACAGGTACTACAGAATGGGCTTTCAAAGTATCCATGGTAAAAGAGACCAGAGCTCTGTTTCTGTGCAGCAGTCAGTATACGTGGAAGGTATGTGGGACCTGGTGAGTATTATTACAACATGAGTGACCATACGCCACTGACCACATTTGATATGGTAGTGCTTGAAACAGAGAGCACAGCTGAGAACATCCAGAGCCCAGGGAAGGACAATTAAGTTTTCTTCTTCATGAATAAATGACTATACTCTTCACCAGGGTTCACTCTCACCTTGAGGTAGAACTAACGCATGACTCTCCTATGAGAAAGGCAAATCTTTTCATTTGTTGCTGGTTTAAAAAAAAAGTAAAGGAATATGAGGCTATTCAAGGTAACTGTAAAAATAAGAAATAGCATTTTTTGCACATAAGCCTCTCTCCTTTTTTTTTCTTTCTTTCTTTTTTTCTTTTTTTTTTTGCTAGCTACTGGCTGGACTGTTAGAAGTCTATCAAGAGTAAAACAGACGTGGGAAATAGCCAGTCTGTCTAACTGAGGGACTTTATAGAGTTAGATCTGTTACTCTCCTTGAGTATTGAGTGTACAAATATTCTTCTCTGACATTTAGGAGTTAAGCATTAAGATCAGGAAATGATTTAATTCTGGAGCTTTTCTTTCAACATTCATATGAATTCATTTATTCTCTTCAGCTTTTCATTAGACACATTCTCTGGTTGCCACAGGAAAATACAAGCTATCAGACGTGGAATACTAAACACATGACACAATTTAATACTGGAATCTCAGACTGTCTAATGGTAGAGGGTTCATGGCTCCATTTGGTGGGTATTGAACTCTGTCATGGGGTATTTCATGCCTTGTTTGCCATCTAAATGACAACAGTGTTATTAAGTCCCAAGGGGTTACCTGTTCTTTCTGGTTGCCTACCTGGAATGTAACCCACAGACCAAATGCTCTGCAGACCAAGAAATACCCTTCACAAGGCAATAAAATTCTAAGACATTTGAAGTTTATCTTAAACCCTTCTAGATGATTGATCTCTATGAACTGTAGGACATTATGTTAAGTAAGATAAACCAGACACAGAAGTATAAACAATGCTCACTCATATATAAAACAAAAGTTCATTTCAAAGAGAGGGTAGAATCTTTTTTCACTAGAAGGAGTAAAGAGGAAAGGGGATAGAAGGAACATAAATAATTAGGACAAAATTACTGTCAGATCAAAGGAATGAGTGTTGGTGTTCTAAAACAAAATAGGATCACTCCTATTTATAAGTACCTATTATGTTGTATATGAATTATTCAAGAGAAAAACTTGAAGACTGTAAATATACAGAACTGCTTAATATATACTGCAAATACTAATTGCCATGTGCTAAATTATCACATGCTCTACAAAAACAGCCAATTATCATATATCAAAAAATGAGAAATAAAAACTCTTCTCAGGTTCAAAATCTGAACACATAACCTGGAAATCTGAGTGTCAATTATGATTTATTAGACTGTTCTATGAAGGATCCTGAACTTAACAGAAAAAAAGGCAAACACTAGACCATAGTTTTAAGTAATGTGAAAGAGATGTTAAAATTACAACACTGAGGGAGGATGACTCATGTTGTTACTATTAATAGAACTCAGTGTTAGTGTTTACTTGAAATTGAATGAAAGAAAGATGATTTGACACTGTGAAAGTAACCCGTCTGAGTATCTCAATACCAACTGAAATTCAATTTGAAAAAAAAAACCCATCTTCGATATAAATGTGTATACAATTTTCTTATGCCTTCCATTCTTTCAGACACCTACAGACACAGATCGTCCACTGCATCCCTAAAACAGATGCAGTGGTCTCCTTCAATGAAGCTTCTCTTTTATTGTGATTAACAATGAATGCTGTGTGAGCATAGAAGCAAAATACACGTTTAAGGCACTCATAGGAAACACTTCTAATATTCTCGCTGAGGGAAACTCCATGGTTTTTCTCTTCCCCAATCATGTTTATCAGTCACATGTTGTGTTCATGAACTTGAACACACCCTTATCCATTAAAGATTAAACTTATTTGAAGAAAGGGTTTACTCTTTTCA
Source organism: Grammomys surdaster (assembly GCF_004785775.1). Lineage (NCBI taxonomy): Eukaryota > Metazoa > Chordata > Mammalia > Rodentia > Muridae > Grammomys > Grammomys surdaster. The sequence goes on along the minus strand of NW_021604720.1, from coordinate 840,464 downwards.
AAAGAAAGTTGTTTTTTCTTCTTTTGAGATTCATCCCAACCCAAGACCAAGAGGATCCTTTCTTTACAAAATTATTCCCAACAGCAAAATCCTTTGAAGAAACACAAGAAAGCCTTAGAAAAAGAATTGGTAAAAATAAAAGATAAACATGTATAGTTTTCCAGAGAACACAAAACACTACATAATACCTTATTTTTCAAAACCTTTTCTAGAAAATCCAGAGAGTCTAACGTATTAAAACAGGCATTGTGGTCCACTTCCCAGGGGCCCACCCAATGCAGCCGAAAAGGAGTGCGTGGTGCTGGGAGTGGGTGCAGCCTACATGGCCTAAGACAGGGCCCTCACCCTCCTTTCACCCACATCGGAGTCCCTTGACGTTGCCCATCGTCGACAGCCTAAAACCTTCGACCATCGATGTGACTCGTCTCACATCAGTGTTTTGGGGTTGTGAACTTGTCTAAGACCCCCCATAATTAGACATCCAAATTCAAAATTCACATAGTTGGGATTGATCATAAGATGCCTTCTCTAACTAAACAGAGAAGGGGGAGATGCCAGAAGCCAGGACCCTCGCCCTTACCCTCACCCCCTACCTTTCCCCACCTGCACAATGTCCTCTGAAGCTTGGCAACTGCAAGATCCTGCTTAGCAACTGCAGATAGACTCAAAGCAGTGTACCATATCATCTTAAGAATAGCAGGGAGACCATAACTCAAGCAGTGTACCATATCTTCTGAAGAACAGCAGGTAGATCATAATTCAAGGCAGTGTACCGTATAGACCATGACATGTTTCAAGGCACAGGCCAAGAAGATTTTGTACTTTTCCACCATCTGGCCCCTCTTACCCCCTCCCCTTGTGAAACATGCTATAAAAAAGCATTTCATGTTCAAAAATAAATAAATTATTAAAAAAAAAAAAACCAGGCATTGTTCTTTTTGTATGTAACTTTATCTTGTTGCATAAGACTTTGGATTTAAACAAAAGCAGTCTCTAAAATATTTTCATTGCAATTTCAATTTTTTGTGTGAGCTTCAATGGGATGGTAGATTGCTATACTAATATTAAATTAAGTTCCTCAGTCTCAGAAAGAAAAACAAATACATGTTCTACTTCATATTCAATTCTTAATCTGTGACATATCTATGTAACAAATATGCACATGGGTATAGTGTACCATGTACAGAAAAAAAGAAGAAGAAAGGGTAATATTAGGGGTGAGGAAGGACAGAATATAGGCAAAGAGCACCTGAGTCATTATAAATCTGTTTTTCAGTTTTAACATTCTCATGATATTTTTTGTTTCTCTCTTTTTTTTTTTTCTTGACCTTCCACCCTGCTATGGTGGAAAAGTTCCTAAATATATAACTGATGTGAAAGCATAAATCCGAATGGCTATTCTATCAGTACAGACATTCACTGAAATATATATGCTTAAGGTCTGGGCAAGAACTTATTGTCCAGTAATGTTAGCGTAGTTGTTTGACTTTTTTATTTGCAAGTTCTTTATAGTAAGTTTATCTTTGTTGGGAGCCGCCACGAGAGCTGACAAAGTCCGCCATCGCTAGGTGGCGCTGTCGCCCGTAATTCTTCCTAGTACCAAGTAAACTGCGCATGTGCCATGGTAAGCCCGCCAAAACTAAGCCCATCCCACGGCGTTTGGCGCGCTACGAGTAAACAGCCAATCAGGGGGTGAATACCCCGCTCTGGGGTATATAGGCAGTGCTTTCCCACGCCTTCTCGTCTTCTTCTTCCACCATCTTGGTTTTGGGGAAATAAACGTGTTCATACGGAAAGATTCTGGCGTGTGTGTGATGTGTGTGTGTGCGCGCGTGTGTGTATGTTTTTTGCCGGCGAGACCACTACACGCGCGCCCCTCACATTTGGTGCCGAAACCCGGGAAAATCCATCGATTGCCGGCGCTGCTTAAAGAAGACCCTCCGCTCGTTTTCTCACGCGTGGAGTGAATCCAGAACCGTATGACGGGGTAATGTTCTCTGAGAGATAATGTTTGGTCTTGATTTTTTTCGTCTCCCTCCCCAGACAGTGCTGGTACTCTTCCTTCTGGTTTTGCAGGATGAGAAAAGCTGCTCGGTTATGGCGGCGGGCTGGGGAGTGATAGACGAATTATGGGCCCACATGTCAGAAACAGAGACAGAGACAGGACAGAAGCGCTTAGGAATTCAGAAAGAAAAAGGAAGAAAAAGTATATTTAAGGAAAAAGGCCTTTCCAAAGACACACAGTCTAAGGAAGTGAGAGATGAGAGAAAGGACGCTCTTGGGAGAGACAGGAGAACTGGAAGCCTCAGGAAAAGATCTCTTTATCCGGTAAAGGAAGTGCTGGGGCGTGATAGCTCTGGGTCGGAGGAGATGGCTCCCTCAGAGGACTCAGATGTAGAGACGGATGGAGAGGAAGATGCCAGCCAGATGGCGGCCGACGCCGCGAGATCGAGTGCTTGGGTTAATGATGGTTAATTAGAAACTGTGTTTGCAAGAAAAGTGTTTGGGAGAGAAAAGGAATTAGAAAGCAGGGTATTGAAGTGTTAAAATAACTACCCGCTACATCTCCGATGAACGAGATGAAAAGTTACATTTTAAATATGAGAGAGAGAGAAAGAGTTTTAAAAAATACAGGTGCCCTCTCTCTGAGCTGTGTCAGCAAAAAGAATGAAAAGGCTATTTCAGAGTTCATCTAGAAACAGAGAATTCGGGAGACGTCTTGAATTTCTCTGTAGCTCCTAGAAGTTTTTTGTGTACGTCCTTGGCGCGCCAATGTCCACGTGTTTGCCTTTTGTTTCGTTGTCTAAATGTTCTGTGTTTGTTACGTGTTCAAAAAGAAAGATCGTTAAAACTGCTTGATCCAACCTTTGGGAGCTAAAGAAGGTCTTTTCAGGAATTGAGGTTGACATAAGCTGCTTTTAAAAGAGACCAGCAGCATTTTGGGTTTTATAAAGAAGCTAAGAGTCGTTTTGTCCTAGAAAAATCTCTGTGACACGGTGCTTTTATCTTAAAATTACAGCTAGAAATAACACCAAATTTTGTTTGATCTGAAGATAAGATATATAGCCACTTAATTGTTGTTTCTAATTGGTTTTAAAAGTATAAAAATGTTCTACATGTCTTGGTTATAGACTATTGGCTTAAATTATTGGGTGTAATTAAAAATTTACAACTTTGATAACAAAAGGTGGCGTAGAACTAGCTCAGTGTTAGAGTCGTTCAGAAACCAGGTATATAAAAAGTAAGATTTTAGACCAATGTCTCTTCAATGAGATTAAAAACTGCTTCATGCATTCATGTGTAGAAAATTGGTGGCAAAACTTTGTAGCATAGGGGTGGTCTGCTTGGTGTTGATTTTAGAGAAGATAGATTGTTTAAATTGGTTTTGCTTTTGCTTCTCAAAATTAATGGTTACACGCTAATGTTACAAAAGATATTTAAAAGTTTAGTTAAACTGCCAGTATTCCATTGGCTACAGTTGGCAGTTGTAATCTTGAGTTTAAAATTTTTTTGATTCGCCCATGTTATGGAAAGGGGGACAGCAAGTAGAGTTAAATAAAAATATTTAAAACGGGTTGTGATACAATGCTGGCCTGCTAAAGATTAAGAACGTTTACATTTAAATTAAGACACGAAGACAGATCTTAACGTGCTTGTAAGACAAGGTCAGTGTGATGTTAATCAGGTTGAACTGCCCACACGGCCCTCAGAACATACAAACAAAGACAGACTTAGATACTTGTCTTTACAATGAAATTGCACCCTCATACAATCAGGGTCTGACCATAATTACACAGAGCCATAGAGATGGGGAGTGTTTTAAATGTAGAAATTTAGATAGTTTTTAAAGTGACTGTCCCAAGAACAGAGGCTTAAACAACAGCCAGGTGACCAAGGTTACCTGACACACCTGTCCTTGGTACAAGAAGGATAATCCTTGGGCCAGGCCTCAAGATATAGGCCAAAATTAAAACATTTACATTTAAATTAAGGCTGTAACAGTAGTTGAGACAGGAGCTTAGATTTCAGATATTCCTCTTGTCCTGTCCCGCCTCAAAAAGGGTGTTCTCTAGAATTTGTTTATTGCCTTGCTTGTTCCTTAGGGAGGGGTCAGCCTCAGACTCAAAGAAATTCAAAGCAGCTTTTGGGCCAGGCCAAAATTGTTGAGTGTAATAGAAGACAAAATGACCTTGGTTCCTCTGGTGTATTAGGTCTTATTAGTAACAAAAGACCTGATCTTAACTTAATAATTAAAAGAAACTGGGGCTATTTAACAATTATTAGAGGACAAGATTGCCTTCAGCTTAGCTTTATTTGATGCCTCACTCAGCTAAAAAGAGTTGGTTATTCAATTAATCAAAAAACACTAGAGCTGGACAGTGGTGGCGCACGCCTTTAATCCCAGCACTTGGGAGGCAGAGACAGGAGGATTTCTGAGTTCAAGGCCAGCCTGGTCTACAGAGTGAGTTCCAAGACAGCCAGGGCTACACAGAGAAAGTTCAAATTTAAGATTTATAAAACTAATGGGACACTACAGCCTGACTTGCCTACTCCAGCTGCCATTCAAATAAATACATATAAAATTATTATAGATTTAAAAGATTGTTCTATATAGTTCCTTTACCTCCTGGTAAAGGTGAGAGGTTTACATTAAGTGAAATTGCTTGTGATTTTTGAGAGCCCATGAAGCCATTCATTAAAAAGGCTTGCCTCAAAGAATAATTAATGGCCTTAAAAAATTTGTTGTTGCTTTAATACAAAAAGTTAAAGTGTTTAAATCTCTCAGTATATATTATTATTCATTGTATATTTTATTGACTGATCTCTCTAAAAGAGTTTTTTTTTTTTTTACAAGCCCTTGCTCTAGTACAATGAGCTTTAAGATTTTAGAGTACTTGTTGCTCCAGAAAAGTGATTTTCAAAAGTTGTTAACAGATATTAATTGGCTAAAACCTCATTTTCAGCTTGACAGGCCAAAAGAAATGGTCAAATAAAAAGACATCTTGACCAGACAATGAAAAAGTACAGATTCTATTTTAATAAAAGCCAGGGGAGCGGTCTGTGTGTTTCCACAGGAAGAAGACAATCCGTTTTGGCTACCAGAACGGCTGACGAGGCGACTCGCGATACTGGAAGGTGACACCCAGACAGACCCTCCAGGCTCTGATGATAGCCCTTGTGCTGATCCAAGGGATACAGGTTCCTAGTATTTTTGTTTATTTTATCAAATTCCACCTTTAAGAATTGTACCAATAAAACCTGCTGGATGTCCCAGTGTTAGAATTCTAAAGATTCACTCACGCTATGGTTGCCAGAGTCACGCGATGGGTTCCCATCCCCGTAGAGACTCATTCCACTTTGTCATTATTTAGACAAAAAAGTGATTTGGTATAACTGCAGCCATAGTGACGACGATATTAATTAGTGCCGTTATCGCCACTGCCACTGAGATTGCTATGTTAACTTCTGCTCAGGTGGGCACTACCCCCAATTGTCAGCCACGGTGGCAGAGGCTGTTAACCTTCAAATCCTCCGCCAGTACCCAACTAAAAGGCGGGCTAATCATCCTTAATCAACGCCTTGAATTAGTGAGAGAGAGATTAGATATCCTCTTTCAACTAGCCCAATTGAGATGTGAGAGAAAACTGGGTACACTTTACATCACCAGTGTACAGTATAAAAACTTTACTCGTGTAACTAATCTGTCCAGAAAATTGTTTCAGTATCTTACAGGAAACTGCTCAGAAAACTTCAGTGAGACACTCAGAAAATTGAGAGCAGCTGTGGTGAACATCAACTCGACGCGTGGATCTGTCCCTGACTGAAGGACCCCCTGGATTTCTCCAGCCTTCTTTTTTCCTTTCCTTTTCTTTCCTTTTTTTAAGTGGGTGGGAGTAGGCCGGTTTGATTGTGGTTTAGTATTCATCCTTTGATTGGTTTGCGAACTCATAGCTCAATAGAATTTTGGCAAGGCTATTATTGGCCAGGCGTTTGTGACCAAAGTACTAGGGGCTTTCCCTGCAGTGTAGCTTTCACTGCTTCGAAAATGAACAGTCCTCCCCTTGCGAGTGGTGGTGCTAAATGTTAGGCCATCAGCGTTGCACCCCAGAGATTTGCCCAATACACTGGGTCAGTGAGGAGTCTCGGCCTGGCTGATTCTTGTCTGTATAGCTGTGGTACCTGAATTTTGAGACAAACAGCCCTTGCACCCCTAGGAGATGACTCCATTGCACAGGGATGGGTGTTTGCATCTCTTTCTGTTCCCCTTAGCCCTTGCACCCAGAGGACTTGTGTTTCCATCGCACCTGGTAGGGTAAGGGGGACGGTTTTAAACTGTTGGTTCTTTGATCGCTTATTCCCCCAAGATGGAATTCGCTTGATCAGGCCGTGGGTTTGAGTCATAACTGGTACCATACTAGACAGACTAAGGGCAGTCAGTTAGATAACTCCATCCTTTTGTCTCCAGGCCGGCTGTCAATTGATCCCAACGACGGGAATAAGCTGATCTCATATGCCAGAGGTATACCACGAATGGTGATATTACCCGGTGACAGGCATTACGAGTGGCCACAACCTGGAGCGCACATTCGAAGAATGCCAGGTGTGGGTGCGACCCTCGTAGCCTAGCCAGAGCGCTCACCATTCTTTGGTGCTGGCTGTGAAGAAATGTCAGTCAGCCTAGACACGGGACAGTGGCCAGTGCCTGTTTGACAAATCTAAAAAGAAATAGCCAGTAGACAGATTCCTCAGCCGCTACACCCTAGGGCTTCTGGTAAAGACACCCTGTAAAGCCTCAAACATTTCTGTACACAGTCCCTGCCCACTAAGGTGTTCGTTCCACGGATAGAAGGTCTGGTAAGTCAATAACGGAGTGGACGGATAAGGCTCGGCCACCTAAGACAGGGCAGCCTCGGGTGGGGAGGCTGACCCCGTGACGGGTAAGAGTTTGAGCACCGCCCTCTAAAGAGACTCAGACCCGCCGTGAGACTCCCCAAAATTGGGAGTTACGAAACCTTCCCAGGGACCCCTGCCACCCTCTATATTTAAACAAAAAGGGGCAGATGTTGGGAGCCGCCACGAGAGCTGACAAAGTCCGCCATCGCTAGGTGGCGCTGTCGCCCGTAATTCTTCCTAGTACCAAGTAAACTGCGCATGTGCCATGGTAAGCCCGCCAAAACTAAGCCCATCCCACGGCGTTTGGCGCGCTACGAGTAAACAGCCAATCAGGGGGTGAATACCCCGCTCTGGGGTATATAGGCAGTGCTTTCCCACGCCTTCTCGTCTTCTTCTTCCACCATCTTGGTTTTGGGGAAATAAACGTGTTCATACGGAAAGATTCTGGCGTGTGTGTGATGTGTGTGTGTGCGCGCGTGTGTGTATGTTTTTTGCCGGCGAGACCACTACACGCGCGCCCCTCACATATCTTCATTAAAATAATTAAGTATGCCAATATCTCTACCTAAGATAGTTTAACAGAAATAAAAATGTTTCTCTACCATATTTTAAACCCTTATATAACTTGATAGCACACATTTTAGTTTACCTAGGACTATTTATCGCTATTGACATAACCTTTTATTTATTCTCAGAAGTATCTTGACTTACATATTATTAATTATATGATCACTCTGCTCATCCTAGATTCTTTTGGTGATGTTCCTCTGTCTATAGCATATATACATTTTAATTCACCTGTATTTCCTCAAGTCTCTTGTCTTTGCACAGTGAGGGAATTGGGGTCTCAGATGAAATTCAATAAACACACAAAAACTGTAGAAAAATGACCCATACAAATCAGTAATCTTTGCTTAGACACTTACAAGTGGTATAAAAAGTACCAGAAACTTTCAGGTGATTCTTCATAAGCCAAACATTATATATTATATGGTAGCCTGTCTCACACCAATTTAGCAGTAGTAAAGTTACTTGTACCTGCTAACTAATAGTATTTTTATATTTCTTCAGTGTTGAGTATATTGGACTGTGTTCATAAAGATGGGCATGCCCCCAAGTCTTTGCATCATGAATGCTTATGCTAATTATTATGGAAAACTCCCCTGTATAACTGCTAATCCTCATTTTAATTTTGACAATGGGCTATAAAGGCTATTCTGTTGGGGTTTAGGCCAGAGGTTGTCATGAGACTGCCTAAAATTGTTTTCTTCCATTAAAGAGCCAGAAACATACAAGGAAACTCTACCTCCTTTTACTCTTTGAACATCAACTTGTGAAGGCATCTGAACAGCAGGAGGCATGCTGTCTCATAAGCAGTCAGGAATCCCAGCTACTCACTATAGATGGCAATCTGATAGGCTTATTCTAGGCAGCTCCTTAGTATCCAGAAATATCAATGGAGAATACTCTTCTGATCTCCAAAGGCTCACCAGCTCTGAGCTTATCATACGTTTTCAACCCGACATAAATAAAAGCAACTTAAATTACAGAAAAGATCTAAATAGCCAGAATCACTAGTGTTACAAGAAAGTTGGGGTAGGGAGAGAATGTGTGGGAAGGTACGTAGCAGGCCCAGAACCAGAGCAATGCCACGAGCTCCTTTCCTAGGAAACCACTCAACACAGAAGATACAATAACCCCTGTTATCGCCAAGAGATGATATACATGGCTGCTAATTAGAGAAGAAAGTGCAGCCAGGCTGCAAACAAAACAGAACTGCTAAGTAAACACTTTTCAGAAACATATGCAATAAAGTATGGATTTTTGAAGGGTCCATGGGTATAAATTTAAAGCAAGGAGATAGAGATGTGTTTTCATTTTTAAAATCAGATTAATTGAGATTTTCCTCACACCATACACCTAAGACCATCTTAGACAGGACACAGAGCAGCATGTCTGGGTGATTTAATTCAGTATTCAAAATTACTTCTATACCAATTGAAGTAAGTGTTATAGGGCATCCTCTTCTCATGTGACTTTACTAAGAATTCCTTTTTCTGTTTTGTTTGAGAGTGTGTGTTCCCAGCAGGGCAGTGATGGAGCATGCCTTTAATCCCAGCACTTGGGAGGCAGAGGCAGGCAGATTTCTGAGTTCTAGGCCAGCCTGGTCTACAGAGTAAGTTCCAGGACAGCCAGGGCTACACAGAGAAACCCTGTATCAAAAAACAAAAGCAAAAACATAAACAGAAAGAAAGAAAGAAAGAAAGAAAGAAAGAAAGAAAGAAAGAAAGAAAGAAAGAAAGAAAGAAAGAAAGAAAGAGTGGGTTCCCATGCCGGTCCAGGAGAGCTCTCCAAAGCTGGGATGGGAGTTAGTGACAGACAACTTGTAGAGGTATCCATTTTTCAGAGGCAGCTCTAGGAAAATAGCACAAATCCAAACAATTTGCTGAGAAGTTGTAATGAATCTGTGTGCACACTATTTATTTGCTCCCCGCAACATTTTTATATATAGTTTCTAACATGAAAAACAAACTAAAAAGATCCTAAATGTTAGCACATGGATACATATTATACTGATTAGCAGGGGACATCACAAAAATAATGTGGACAGGTTTTACCTTTAAAAGGGAAAAATGACACCCTGAAATAAATGAGCTTATGATTTGAATATTAAATGGCCCCCAGAGGCTCATATGCTAAAGTCTTAGTTGTCAGTCTGATGGTGTTAAGAGGCAGTAGACATTTTAGCAGGTCAAGTTGGAAGGAAGTTAGATCATTAGATCACTTATCATCCTGATAATGTGATTATCTCAGGCATTTTGCCCCAGTGTTGGAAAGCTGACGATCACAACCGGTGTAAAAAATTATTCATTCCTGGCACTTGGGTTGATGTGCAGTTTTGGAAACAAGAGGAGAAAAATATAAGAGTCGTAAGTCCAGTAAGGAAATGCTATCAGTTCACACAGTTCTGCCACAATTTGCTCATTCAGATAATTTGGCCTTTTTTCTTTAGGATTTCATCCTCATCAACAGAGCTTACCTAATCAGTAATCCTTTCCTGGAGCTGGATCAAAGGTCATTCCTTATGTTCAAGATGAAGCTTCCTCTAGGTTGGTTGTGCCCATGAGGAACCAGGAAGCAAATCATTATCCTTCTCATCCTCTTGCTACACTACACAGTCAGAGGTTTTCCAGATGACAGCTACAGTCAGACTTCCAGATGCGTAGCAAGCATGCTTCTGGAAAGACTGGGGCATGAAATTAACTTGGTGATGGTGTTTCTCTCATTTCTCCTCTGTTCTCCAACTCAGGCTTTATTGTTTTCTTTAAGACTAGAGTTCGGTTCAGCTCATCTCAGGTGCCAGCTACTGATCAGTTATGGTACCGAACAAAAGAATTTGAAGTTGAAAAAGAAAAGTCAAGAAAGCTTCTAAAGTCAAGGAATGAGTTGAAATCATGGGTACCAAGACAGAAAAATATGGGAAAAAAAACATTTTGGTCAAGGAGGCACCATGAATGATCAAGATGAAGGTACCATCAAGCTGAGAGATTCATTACCATGTATCCAAGTTATCTAAAAAAAACAATCCAAATTTCTTAGGAATACAATGAGTTATTATCAGACCTAGCATGTTTTGTGATAATGGCAGGTTCAATAAGAGAAATAAAAATACCACAGAACTACAAAGTAGAAAAAGCTAAAGAGAAAATTTGAACTAGAGGCTCCATGTGTGTACCAGCAGCTCCTTTGAAGGGGACAGATATATTGGCAGCAGCAATGGTGACATGACTTCAGGGATCTGGAGCAGACAGCGAGATGTGCTCACTCATTTGTCAAGAAGACAAGTAGGAACAACACGGGCAAAGAAGACAATATGACGCTACCCGTTATCCCACACATTATAATAACCACACAGCAAGTATAGAACAACTGGAGAGGCACACAGTCATGCTTCTGAAAATGAAGGATTATCAGTGATAACATAACACAAAAAGAGAGTCATAACCAGGATGCTGATCCATAGTAACTTATGATTGAGAAATGAGACACTTCAGAAAAAAGAAAGAAAATTCAACAACCCACCACCAATAATAGTACAACTAGAAAAATGGTAAGAATCATAAGCATTTCTTTAAAAATCTAGAGTCCAGAATCCAGAACAGGAAATAACTTTAATTGGTCCAGAAATACCTGAATTTCTGTAAGAAAGTTTTATATACAGATTTCCAAAGATAATTTTCATAATCAACAAAAGAGAGAAAGGAAGGAAATTTTGTCCCTAAGACATTAGGAAGAAAGTACTGAAAGCAAATATAGCTTCTTAAAATATCGAAGGCAGATAGTGTTTTAAAAAGACAAAGCTTTGCAAGAGCTCCCTTAGAGGTATATAAGCAATTTGGGAGAGAAACTACACTGAGAATATAAATATGAAGCAGCATTTAGTCTCCAAATCAAATTACTAGTTTCTAAATATTCTAGGGGATTTGACCCTCTGTTAATCTAAGGTATTTACTCTATGTGTAATGTACAGTACAGGGTGAGTCTGCATAGACTGTATGTGAGCATGGAGACAAGGAGCAAGCCTCAGGTGTTATCCTCCCTGCTACCATTCCACATCCTTTAAGATGAGTCTCTCATTGGCCTGGAGCTCACCAATAAGGCTGTCCACTGAACACCAGGGATCATCTTGTCTTTAACTCCTTATTACTGGGATTACAAATATGGGCTACCATGCCTGGTGTTTTGCATATAAGCTAGGGATCAAACTCAGGTCTTTTTGCTTGAAAGGCAATCACTTTACCAACCAATCCACCACCTAATACCCCATACTGCTTACTTTTATCTTCTGCACTGAAAGTACTGACTGGTTCAAAACTGATGCTCAGTAAACAGTAAACAGTTACTGCTCATGTAACAGAATGAGTGAGTGTGGGGAATTCCCTGATATCTGACCAGTCCATCTTGCAAGAGCTTTGAGCCTTTAGTTATTGCAGGGATTTTGTGGAAACCACTTATGGTTTAATTAAGACACGGAGACTTCTCTATACTTTAAAGCTGTTGGGCTTTGGCTGGACAGGCTCTCAGCTAGCTATTTAACTTAACTTTGGCTTATACAAAAGCAACTTTACAGTCTGAACCAATCAGCAGCAAGATAATGCACAATCCATCTCTGGGGTTGCCTTGAGGCGTTGGGGATTGCCTGTGATTCATCTTTTGGAAAGGTGAGGAAGGACAACCGTTAACAAATAGAAAACTAGTGATGGGTCATAGAAATGACAGTACCTAAATCCTGCCAATGCTTAGCTCTCTGCAGGTGCAGCAATCAACTTGAAAATATAGGGACATACCTTCATACAGTATAAGGAAAGGCCACCCCAACATTTAGCATATAACATTTTAGCTTATTGCAAATGACTAGATTTATTAGAAGGAAGGCAGAAAGCTAGTTTAGGACTAAGTCTATAACTATATTTTATAGAACATGAAGGAAAGAAATTAATTATAGCAAGTGATGTTAATAATAATAGCAATAGCCAAAGATAGGAATTAAGTCTATACTGTAGTCTGTTAAATTAGTAAAATCTGATTATAGCTACCCAAGCTTCTACCACCACAACTTAGAGAAAAGTAAGCAGAGGAATAGGGCAGTCCCAATGAAAGCACCCAACAGAGGCTGGGTGGCTATGTGTCATGGAGGGTCGAGGTACAAGGTACAGTAAGGAGTGCAGAAAGATGCCAGAAGATGTGGAAAGGGAAGGCATGTGGCAGAGCAGGGCAAGACACACAGCACTGCAAGGCAAGATATAATGAGGGCAAGGGAAGGCATAAGGCACAGTAAGGTACAAGGTGTGTGGTTATGTAGGAGACAGGTGGCAAAGCAAGGTGTAAGGCAGTTACCAGCCATCATAACTGCTGCACATCTCTACAAGGTCAAGAGTTCAGTTATGTTATACAATAAAACCAATCCACTTGAATGAACATGTATTTACTCACATTTCACAAACACTTATTCTCTTCCCCTGTCTTATTCTCTCTCTCTCTCTCTCTCTCTCTCTCTCTCTCTCTCTCTCTCTCT
>NW_021604720.1:696873-827484 GCF_004785775.1 Grammomys surdaster | reverse complement strand
TCTCTCTCTCTCTCTCTCTCTCTCTCTCTCTCTCTCTCTCTCTCTCTCTCTCTCTCTCTCTCTCCTGCAATCATATACTTAGACATATTCCATAGTTTCTTCTAATGTTGGTTTTTGGAGGCAGGCCCTCACAATGTCATCCTGGCTATCCAATATCTCATGATGACAACCTATCTGGTCTTGAAGTCACAGAGATCCACCTATTTCTGCCTCCCACGTGCTGAAATTACAGGTGTGCCACTACACCTGGCTTCTGATGTGCCATGCTTTCAAAAACATAATACATGATTTGGACAGTTGAAAGCCTTGTTTTAAGTCACTACTGTCTCTTCTCTGTTGCTTTTGATGCTAAGCTAATACTTGCTCTCTAAACAGTTGATTTCCACAGATATCACCATGGGCTCAATCGTGGCACAGGTGTTATACAGTTGATTGTTACTGGTCACCAATCACTTTGGTGTAAGGCATTTTCTACAGGAATATAAATATGTTTGATACTACAAATATGGTTAAGTAACCATGGTTGGGGAGCTTACATGGCCCAGGGGTGAACCTACAACTATCTTCCTGCTAAATACGTATTGTACAAAACTGCCGTCTAAATTTGTATTGCTATATCAAGAGATTAGTGTGGTTCTCAGATCTCAAGAGAGAAGTTTGTGCACAGCCAGTCAAAGTACAGAGAATAAGTGTCAATGAAATGTTCACTCCAAAACCAAACATCTGAACTGTGTGTGGATGTGTCTCAGTGTGTCTCTGTGTATGTCTCTGTCTATCTGTGAAACACACACACACACCAAAGCTCAGGGGCCATGGTAGAAAGAAGGACAGAAAAATTATAATAGTCAGAAGTTGCTAAACAGTCCTCCTGGGTATAACAATAGTGGTTCCCATGTACTGTCATGTTCAGCTGTGGTAGCCTGAAAGAAACACCTGAACACTATTAAGCAAGTCAACGTTCTACCATACAGGGAGAGGAGCTCATGAGACTCTACAACTAATTGGGAAACTATTGACAGTCAATGGCTTCTGGGGAAAGTAGAATCACTTTTCTTTAAGTGTAGGTCAACTATGCTTCAGTGGATGGCCCCACACTCATGAGTACATGAGAAGCACAAATTAGACGTATAGATTACTTTTAATAAAAGACACTAAGTTGGGGGAAGGCATGAAACTGGAAGGAGTTAGGGGGAAGAGCAGGGATGATATCAAAATGCATTTTATGACATTCTCAAAGAATTAAAAACTAAGGACTGGAGAAATGGGTTCATAGTTAACAGAACTAGTTACTTTTGCAGAAGACTCAGGTTCTGTTCCCAGTACCTAGATGGTCTCCGCTATTTATTATTCTATTTATACTCAATCTGATACACTATTCTGGACTCCATCAGCACCAGGCCATGGTACACATACATACGTACAAGGAAAACACTCATACATATGAAATTAAAGCAAATCAATCTTTAAAAACCAGTAAATACAAAACCAATCCTTTAAATGTTTCAATTAAGTGCTGATATTTATGGGTCTTTGCCTTTCTTTGGATTAGCACTAAGAAGGAAGCAAGCCTAAAGAATACACTGATGAAAACAAGTGTAAGAATTAGAGGCTGTCAAAGCTTTGGTAGACAATTAAGAGTTTAGCCTTATTCCCTAGCTAAGACAGTGGCTGGGCATCCCAGCCTAAACTGTGTCTCTTCTTACCATTCTCACATCTTACCTGAGATCACAACATTTGGAGCCTTGGCTACTTCTCTTTTCCCACCATGTCCCTGGGACTGGCATTCTTCAATCATGTACCTCTTTGTCTCAAATGCCCCCCCCCAAAAAAAAAACAAGAGCAACACAGCAGTGTTCCACTTGTGGTCTCCCAGTGGTTGTATATTTGGGTTGATATCCAAGATGTTTCAAAGAAATCTCTGTTTTTATCTCTTCCTCCCCCCTTTATTTGATAGGGAGAAGAAAAAAAAGAAGGAAGAAAAGAAAAGAAAAGAAAATCAATCTGAACGATATATGACTCGTCAGCTCTGAAGTAAAGACCAGTCATGTAGAAAATAGACCAGGCACTGTTCTGTGAGTCCAAAAGATAGGGCGAGCAAGCTCCAGCCTCAGGTGCAATTATCTCTTCAAAACAAACCAAAATAAAAAATGCACATGTGAATATACCCCCTTGAAGATAGATACTCAACTCACTTCTGCAGTGCCCACCTCCAACCTCACAATGGCAGAGTTAACTGCTTTGTTTGTGTTTTCTGCCGCTTCATAGGATCGCCAAATTCAATTTGAGGGCTTAAGCAATTGCACAAGCTCTTTCACAGGAAGCAAGGCATGTCCCATGAAAACAGATATATTTCTCCAATTCCAGGGTCCTCTAGCATCTCTGACAGCACATTAAAGATTCCTCTGCCCCTTCCTATCTGTTCCCCAGCCTATACACTTTGAAACCCAGACCCTTTCATATCTCAGAATTTCTGTTGTACCCAAACAGCAACGCTCAACTCTTTTAAATTGGCTTTAGGCAGTGATCTTCCCTGCTTCCTTTCTGCTTAGAGCATCACTTGCTCCACATAGTCATCTTTAGCATGAGTCCTTCCTTTTCATTCACCCACCCCATATTCGCTCACCTGGTTAACTTGTAAAAAACGTTAAGTATTTAAATTAGATGTTTTCCTATACAAGAACTTCCCCCACCCTCACAAAGTTTACTCAGAAGTTTCTTTCTTTTCAGCTAGTAAATGTATGACTTGAGTTCTTAATTATCTATTGCCCTGTTTCCTTCACTGACTTCCAAAGTCTTCTATCAATCAGTAGCCCTTGTCAGGTCGTTTCTGTGCTCAGTATCTGGCATATGCTAACGGTAAATGATATCTGCTTAGAATGAATGAATGAATGAATGAATGAATGAATGAATGAATGAATGAATGAGAATGATAAGTGAATCTAAATGATACACTCTGTCTAGACCTAAACCTATGTCTGTACACATCATAACATTCCACTCCAGACTACAAGCCCACACACTGGCGGAATAAGAAACATTGGGTAACTTTTTTTTAACTTGATCTTTTAAAATCCAGGCAGAAGGAAATCTAAAGTTCCTAAAAGATGGGACAGTGTGGGAGTAAGCTGTGATCTTCCATGGGGCTCATTTAACTGCAGAACCAAGCCACGATGCTGCCATTAAAGTTCCCAAAGAGTGACAGATTAGGAGAGTGAGGTGGATTCTCAAGAAGGCTACTTAAAACTTTCAAAGATGAACATTTCATCAAGTAATCTTAAAAACTTCTTGGCAATGTTTAGTTAAAAAAGAGGCAGACAAACAATCCAGGGCTTTCAACATGGCCCAGAGCTAAAAGGGTAAACTGATGAAACAAATAGAATTAACTGTGCCTTCTTAGCCCTCGACTAACAAAAGGTAAACTCAGGGCAATACATTTGGTTCACCAGTTTCTGTGTTCATCTTAATAAAAGACTAAGGGACAAAGACTTGATGTGACTGTTTATTTGTTCCTTCTCAAATTTGTCCCTTCTTATAGGGTACCCTTTTCCTGTACTCTAGCTTAATGGTTTCCTTAACTCTTCTTCACATCTTCATTTGGCTTTTTGCCTTGGAAGATGCTCTATGGGATTCAGTCCTATCCTTGGGTCACCTTATCCAAGGACTAAGATGATCCTTCAATTCTCTGGTAATACTTGAGTAGGCACTAGCTGGTTAAGTCACTACTCATTCTCCTCCATCTAAAAGCACATACTGAGGTGACAACATCAACCACCCCAAATTAGATCTGCTGTTGACTTTAAGTAGATCCAACATGTTTCTACAGGCACCAAAAGAGCAACTGATATGTTCAAGATATAGATATCCCACATGAAAATATCCTGTGTGCATGTGTGTGGGGGGGCATGTGTGGGGGGGTGCATGTGTGTGTGTGTGTGTGTTTATATGTCCCTGCTTGTTAATGGTGAGCAAGTTTGGGCATCTGCACAATAAACTGCTGTGTCTCCACTTGGAAGGAGAGGAGGGTTAAAGATGGTCAGAGAAGACTCCAGTTTTACTCAATATTCTTCAAGATATTTGGAAATCTTTTTAAATAGGAGGTTGTCATCTTGATATTTAAAAAAATCAAGAGAAAGAAATAAATGATCTTTCAATCTGTTTCTTCCAATCTGTTTCTGTTTTTTTCTACAGACAAAGACAACTCCATGCTTGAATATACTGCTAAGATCTGCTTTAAGTGAGTGTCTTACGTTATTAGGACTGGTAATTACAAATGGAACATATACCATAAATTCCTCACAACTTTAATTTCTTCTCAAGTTTGATAAAGAATTGCCCATTTTAACTAACCTTCAGATGAGAAAATCTTAATAAGACAACAAAATACAACTAACTCATTCCCCATTGTATTTCCTGTATAAAAGTATCTTTACTTTTTCTTTGAAGACATGGGGGAAACATACTCATTTAGAATGCATGTGGTTTAGTTTTATTTTAGTGGGAAAAAAAAGAACCAGGAGAAAATACACACAGCACACAAAGGGGCACATTAGCAAAGATTAACTTGGATTGTTTGGGGCTTTCCCCAAAGCACTGGGACACACAGTCCCCCCTAATCATTCACCTTTGTTCCGACTTGGTAAGTGGAGCCACCTTGCATTGGAAGTATGATTACAAAGGTATGAGAAGAAGTCTTGTCTTGGTCTCCTGCAGTACTAACTTGGGTCTTTAAGATCACACATACCTGGCTATAATTATCATAACGCCATCACCCACTGGCTCAAACAATCACCTTCATAGTAATACCTTTAGCAGTCAGAAAGGCAGAAAGCTCTGATTACATAAACCACAAGTGACAACATGTGGGACAAAGTACCCCTGGGGGACCTCTCAGTTAAACTACTTCATTTCCTAATCCCTCTGTCTTTTGTCAAATCAGTTGGGAAACAGGAATAGAAGAGTGAGAACAGTTCCCAAAAGATGAATCAGTGCCAGTTGTAACTTACAGTTATTAAGAAGTGGCACTGTTATTAATTCTTCCTGCCTTTTACATACAGACAAATGGAGTATAATATGTTCAGGAATGTGGCATAACATTGTTGCTACCCAGTATATAAATAAGGGCTTTTAGTGCTGATATTTAAGACTTGTGCTTTCTACAACCTCTTTGTTATGGTCAATATTTTGCAAATAACAACTATGTCCTGGGAAATGAGCTAGGTGGTTTTAATAACAGGAAGTTCACCAAGACATAAAATTGGTGCTGATCAAGACAGAATTTTGTTAGTGATGGAAGAGAAAGGATGCCAAGTTCTGTCTGTATTGGGTCATTTTCTTTCCTGAACATAATGAGATGCTACTATTTTCTACTTGAAATGGATTTGAGGGGTAAGCCTCAGCAATGCAAGGGCTTTGTTAACTGTTACCTGATGTTGGAATAATGATATATGTGCTCTGAGACTTTTAGTTTTTTTCCCCTGGTATGTCTAGCTGAATCCTGGGATTTGTGTTCCTGCTAAGGTTCAACATGTTGAAAATCTATCAATCAATTCCAGTTATAGGATTCTTTTTCATCCAGTACCATGTATAGACACATGGATACTTGCATAACATCTGTTACTGAACAAATGCCTGCTGTGTTTTATGCAGACTAGTAGATAAAGCCTGCGTCCTACAGAGACTGCAGGTATTTCTTTTTCCTATTGTTGTAACATTTAAATGGTTCAGGGTGAAGATTTTGGCTTTTGGGGCATTTTGCTATTCCTTCTTTCCCTTCCTTCCTTCCTTCCTTCCTTCCTTCCTCTCTCTCTCTCTCTCTCTCTCTCTCTCTCTTTCTTTCTTTCTTTCTTTCTTTCTTCCTCTCTTTTTGAATAGTAGACAGACTGTCAAAATAAGTTGATGTGGAACAAAGCAATTCTGTGCTGAGAAAGGGGACCAACTATAAAGTCACAGTGGCAATAAGGGGTAGACTTGAGCACAGAATGCCACAAGAGTTTCAAATGGAACACAGTGGAAAGAGAGGAGTAATACTCTGGTCACTTAGTAAGCAAAATAAGGACGTGGAATCAAAGACAAACAATGAGAGAAAAGCCACTGATCCAACTCAGATCACACGCCTGTGATCCTACATTGGAAGGAACACTGTTTTAAATGAAACTTTCTATACAGAGTAGATGGATAACATCCTTCACAGGGAAAAGACAAACATTTCTAAATATTTGATACTGTGGTTGGAATTAAGTGCTTCCCCAAAGACTTTTGGCTTGGTCACCAGCCAGGACACTACTGAGAGGCACTAGGAATTTTAGTTGGTAGATCCTAGTGGGAGGATATTAAGTCATTAGAGGCATGCTTTAAGGAGATATTGTGACTCCAAGTTTTCTCTCAAGCAACATCCCTTGTGACACAGTCTTCCTATGATGTGTTGTTTTGTCAAAGGCTCCAAAACACTGCAGCCAACTGACCATAGATTCAAAGATCCAGAATTCAGCACTAAAATTAACTTTTCTGTAATGTGATTGCCTTGGGCATTTTTTGATAGGACGAGAAGGCTGATTAACACATATGGAATCCTTCAACATATTCCCAGAAATGCACATGCAGAGATTTGAGTAATTACCCTGTCATACTAACTGGGAATCAGTTACCAGAAACCCAGCCACAATTTCTTAATATTTAAAAGACAAAGTAAAGTTATAACAAGACTAGATCTCCATCAAATTGTGAACCTGGTTCACAATTAGGTTCACCCATTATTGGCCCCCTAATGAATTTATTTATAAAGTTAATGTAGCTTAATAGCAAAGCAAAGCACTGAAAATGCTTAGATGGATATTTTATCCCATAAACACAAAGGTTTGGTCCTGGCCTTATAATTAATTGGAGGTAAGATTACACATGCAAACATCCATATACCGGTGTAAAATCCCTTAAATATTTAATCCAAAGTTTAAGGAGAGGGTATCAAGCACATCCAATAGCTCAAGACACCTTGCCTAGCCACACCCCCACGGGACCCAGCAGTGATAAATATTAAGCAATAAACAAAAGTTTGACTAAGCTATGCCTCTTAGGGTTGGTAAATTTCTTGCCAGCCACCGCGGTCATATAATTAACCCAAATTAATTATTTCCGGCGTAAAACGTAGTAACTACAACTAAAATAATAGAATTAAAATCCAACTAATATGTGAAAATTCATTGTTAGGACCTAAAAACAATAACGATGGTAATTCTAATTTTACTTACACGATCGCTAAGATCCAAACTGGGATTAGATACCCCACTATGCTTAGCCCTAAACCTAAATGTATATCAAAATGAAAGTTGTTTCACCATTGAAAAAATCAGAAATATGTTAAATCAAAAGCTTGTATGGTATTTTAGGATTATTTAAAAAAAATAACAAGACTGTTAACACAATTTCCATTTGATTTCTGCTTTAAAAATGAGAAATAAAAACTCAGTGTCTTAATTTTGGTCCAATGAGTGTCCTTAAAACAAGTCAAGAGAGGTTAAATGAGAAAACTATACAAATAAAACTCCTAAGTGCTATCAGCACTAGTCTAGGGATATGAATGAAAGTTCTGAATCCATCATCTCCATTGAGGGTCGGAGTTTGGGGGGGCACTCTGATTTTAGCAACATATCATGCACACTAGTTATTTTCTATTTTTTTTATTGGATGTTTTATTTACATTTCCTATGTTGTCCCCTTACCCCATCCCCCACCCACCCCGGAACCCCCAATCCCCTCACCCCTCCTCCTTCTTCTCTGTGGATGTAACCTCTATCTACTCCCCCCTACTCCCACCTCCCCACCCTCAAAATTCCCACCCCCTGGGGCATCCAGCCTTCATGAGGTCAAGGTTCTCTTCTTCCACCTATGCCCAGCAGGGCCCTCCACTCTTACATATTCAGCTGAAGCCCTGGATCCCCCCCCTAAGTGCTCCCAGGCTGGTGGTTTAGACCCTGGGAGCTGTGGTTGGTTGGTATTATTGTTCTCCTCATGGTGCCGCAAATCCTTTCAGCTCCTTCAGTCT
Source organism: Grammomys surdaster (assembly GCF_004785775.1). NCBI lineage: Eukaryota > Metazoa > Chordata > Mammalia > Rodentia > Muridae > Grammomys > Grammomys surdaster. The sequence continues at coordinate 819,446 of NW_021604720.1, read as the reverse complement.
TCACTCTAACTCCTCTATTGAGAAACCCATGATCAGTTCAATGGCTAGTTGTGAGCATCTGCCTCTGAATATGTCAGACTCTTGAAGACCTCTGAGAAGACATCCATATCAGGCTCTTATCAGCATGCACTTCCTGACTTCCACATCAGCATCTACCTTTGGTGACTGCACATGGGATGGATACTCAGGTGGAAAGGTCTTCAGATGGCCCCTCCTTCAGTTTTTGTCCCTCGCTTTGTCTCCGTATTTGCTCCCTTGAGTATTTTGTTGCTCCTTCTAAGAAGGACCGAATCACCCCCACTTGGTCTTCCTTCTTTATGGGCTTCATGTGGCCTGTGAGTTGCATCTTGGGCATTTCAAGGTTCTGGGCTAATATCCAATAATCAGTGAGTGAATACCATGTGTGTTCTTTTGTGATTGGCTTACCTCACTCAGGATGATAATTTCTAGTTTCATCCATTTACCTAGGAACCTCTCGAATTCATTGGTTTTAATAGCTGAGTAATACTCCATTGTGTAAATATACCACATTTTTTGAATCCATTCCTCAGTTGAAGGACATCTGGGTTCTTTCCAGCTCCTGGCTATTATAAATAAAGCTGCTATGAACATAGTTGAGCATATGTCCTTATTATATGTTCGAGCATCTTCTGGGTATATGCCTAGGAGTGGTATAGCTGGATCCTCGGGTAATGCTATGTCCAATTTTCTGAGGAACCGCCACACTGATTTCCAAAGTGGTTGCACCATCTTGCAGTCCCACCAACAATGGAGGAGTGTTCCTCTTTCTCCACACCCTCGCCAGCATCTACTATCACCTGAGTTTTTAATCTTAGCCATTCTGACTGGTGTGAGATGGAATCTCAGGGTTGTTTTGATTTGCATTTCCCTGACTACTAAGGATACTGAACGTTTCTTTAGGTGCTTCTCGGTCGGCCATTCGAGTTTCTTCTGTTGAAAATTCTTTGTTAAGCTCTATACCCCATTTTTTAATAGGGTAATTTGGTTGTCTGGAGTCTAATTTCTTGAGTTCTTTGTATATATTGGATATTAGCCCTCTATCAGATGAAGGATTGGTAAAAATCTTTTCCCAATTTGTTGGTTGTCGTTTTGTCCTATTGACAGTGTCCTTTGCCTTACAGAAACTTTGCAATTTTATGAAGTCCCATTTGTCAATTCTCGATCTTAGAGCATATGCCATTGGAGTTCTGTTCAGGAACTTTTCCCCTGTGCCCAAGTATTTGAGGGTCTTCCCCACCTTCTCTTCTATTAGTTTCAGTGTATCTGGTTTTATGTGGAGGTCCTTTATCCACTTAGATTTGAGCTTTGTACAAGGGGATAAGAATGGATCAATTTTCATTCTTCTACATGTTGTCCTCCAGTTGAACCAGCACCATTTGTTGAAAATGCTGTCCTTTTTCCACTGGACAGTTTTAGCTCCTTTGTCAAAGATCGAGTGACCATAGGAGTGTGGGTTCATTTCTGGGTCTTCAATTCTAGTCCATTGATCTTCCTGCCTGTCTCTGTACCAATACCAGGTAGTTTTTATCACTATTGCTCTGTAGTTTCTGACCTTGTCAAACTATTCCTAGGTGTGAGTTTAGTGTCTCTTGAGAATTCAAAGAGACAGATAATAGATAGGAGTGCTTGTTTGGTCTTCCCTTTGTGTATGGAATACCTGGTGAATGAAGAAAAGAGAGAAACTTCCAGCCTGGAAATACTGTTCATCTGTTCACTGTGCTTTCCTCATTTTAGCTGCGTATCTACTCTTCATTGATTATCTGAGGGTTTTCTCATCCATGAAAGATCAAAGCAAACCACTATCTTCCCAGGGTACCCTCCTCATTTCTATTGCCAGCTATGTTTTTTTTTTTTTAAGAAATCCACAGATTTCTTTCTTCCTTTCTTCCTTTCTTCCTTTCTTCCTTTCTTTCTTTCTTTCTTTCTTTCTTTCTTTCTTTCTTTCTTTCTTTCTTCCTTTCTTCCTTTCTTCCTTTCTTCCTTTCTTCCTTTCTTCCTTTCTTCCTTTCTTCCTTTCTTTCCTCCTCCTAGTTGTATTCATAAAAATTGTTAATATACTTCTGGCCAATATAAAAATATTTTTTTTCCTGAAAGATTAAAGAGTCTTTATGATCAGTGATAACTACCACATTCTCTCAAGTCTTGGCCTAAGAAAGCAGGTCACTATGTTTCCTCAAATTTGTTCCAGGGCAAGACAGGTGGAAGATCAAGGGGAATCTAAGTTCCTCTAATCACAATGACATATTTGCTCTAGTTGGGGGCAATAGGACTAGCAATAAAACTATCTGTCACTCAGAAAGCACTCAAAATTCCAAAGAAAGAGCCTGTGTTTCTGAGAGCACAAAGAATTACATAGATCAGAATATTTGTCTTTTAAAAGTAAAGAGTACTCCATGATTCAAGTTGACTTATGTCTAAGTATCCATCAGAAATGTACATGCTCAACAAGATGTACAAAACAATCCTTCATGGCGAAGAAAAGCAGAGGAATTTCTAACCCAGCCCAGTAACAATGTGTTTGCATTTAGATTAAAAACAATAAAGTAAATCTGTGAAAAGTCTTGTTTCCCACTGTAATTCCCATCAAAAGAAAGGATTACATTATAATATTTTTAGAAGCTTGTCCTCTTTCCAACAACAATTTTAATGATAGCATAATCCTTCTTTTCTATAAGCATTATATCAATGGTATTTGAGACTTTTAAGTATTTAATTTATTTTTAGTTATATCACACGTGTGTCTTTATGTGTAGGGAGGAGTCAGGGCAGGGGTTAACAAGGTATGTGAATGTAAGTGCAGGTGCCTTAGGAGGCCAGAAGACATCACTCAGCCCTCTGGAACTGGCAGTTTTGAGCTGTCTAATGCAGGTGCTGGAAACTGATTTCAGGTCTTTTGCAACAGAAAGATATATACTCTGAGCCATCTCTCCAGCCCCTTAAGAGAGTTCTTCAATTAAAAAGCCAGGGGGAAAAATCTAACAAATATGGTTTCCTGGATGAATATCAGTATTGTATTATAAAATAGTAAAATATTTCATGTGTTCTCATAAATAATATTGCAACTCTAGAGGACAGGAGAGGCTCTTCAAAGTAGCAAATCTTTAGTGCCATCATTCTTCATCTTGGCTACATTTGAAATGGTGACAATAATGTGCTCCTATTTCTCCTGGGGCTTTAGGTCACCTTATCCACACTGATCTTTAGGCAGAAGTGTAAGACGTTGAGTAGAATGACAGAGACTCAAGCAATGTTCCTTATTAAGTAGAAGCCAGGGCCCTGTAGAGTTTGAGTGGTTAAAGCAACGTATTGGAAACACCACAGCCAACTTGGCAGAGGTAAGCGTAAGACCCAACAATGCTCTTCTCATTGACCCATCAGGAGCCCTACCCCATCCCATAACAAGGAATCCCTAAGGAGTTTACTTCTCATTTCACATGCAATTATCCTTGGGACATTTCCAGACATAAAATTGCTCCAATTCACTGAGTCCCCATGATGCTTTCACAGAGAATGGGTAGCTCTCCTTATCAAGCATGCAGGTGACCTCTTCTTCTCAAGGAAAGCTTTATCATCCTATCATTTCTTCAGGGAAATTATTCAAGTAGTCATTAAGATGAGAGTGAATACCATTATTCAAGAGTCTATATATACATTTCTTTGGAAGGATGCTATGAGAATATAAAGGAAAAGAGTGCTCAGGTTTTGAATGTGTTAAATAAAACTTGATCGCTTTAGGCTTCCCATGAAAACATGTCAATCTCTGATTTCCCTTAACTGTCTTGCCTGGATTTTTGCTACCTTTTTCTATCAGGAAAGTGGCTGTCTTTGAGAATCTACTTAAATGAAAAATTTCGAACACTTGTGGACTACCAGAAAGACCTTTGCCTATGGCTCGTGGGATACTTATTCATCTCCATGGACAACACTCAATGTTGTATAGTTATAGACAAAGCATGAGACTTCTCATACAGAACTATGAACTGGACTCAATATTTTTCTTCTTCTAGTTAAACCTTAATTATTTCCACATTAACTGAGAAATCAAATAAAATGAAGTACTGGATATAAATTGTGTCTATGAGTCTTTGGAAGTTGAAGAAAGGCCTTCCTTTTCCACCTTTTCATTTGGACTTTGTGACTTTAAAATATGTGATTATACTGTAGTGTGTACCAATTTAAATGCAGTGTAGCCAACTAAGCAGGAGGTTTTTCACCTCTTCCATGCAAAATTACATATCTGTAACATGTGCTCTCTTCTCAAAATGGGATAGATGATGCAGATGGGAAGGTACTTTGTCACTTTTATAGCTTTCCCACTTGTACACTTTCTAGAATACATGAAGTACAAGGTTAAGGCCTACTTCTCAACAGAGCCTAGGATGCCATAAAAAAGAATGGCACTCTAGTGGAGGGAACAACTGCCTGAGATTGGACGAATGGGATTTTTCTATCTTGCCTCTTCCTCTTACCAGATATAATTCAACCCAAACTTTGAAAAAAAAAACACTGCTTTTGCAGCAGTTTTACCTATATCTAACAGAGAAAATGGGCTGAATGATTTGGAGAATTTCATCTAGACAAAGAGCCATCCACGTGTGTTTTACATGTGTTTTAGAGGCAAATGTGTACTGTGCATGCTTTTGGAGAATCAAGGTTCATGTCAGATCATCCGAGATTTCTCTACCACTGTATTCTTTGAGGTAGGGTCTCTTAAGAAAACACAGAGCTCATTGCTATGTCTCTTGTTCTGAAGATCCCTGTCTCTGCCTTCCACAGCTAGAACTGCAGGCTGGACTCAATCTCCCACTTCACATTTACATGGGTTCTGAAGGTCCAATGGCTTTTCCAGCTGAGACATCTCCCCTTAGCCAGTTACATATTTCTTTAAACAGAACTACATTCATGCAAGTTTTATCTCTCTTCTTCTGATTATGCATATTTTTCCTGCCTTCTTTCTCTTAGGTAGGTCTGCAAGGATCATAAAACCTTCTATAAGCACGAGTCACCAAGTTATGAAGGAAAAGCTGAAAATGAAAATTATTGATTTCTGTCTGGTAGCTGAATTTGATTCTGTCTTTAAAGGCGGCCATTTCCTGTGAACAGCAGAACGATACTTAACTTAAATTTCTTCTCCAATAATATACTCTCAAGAGTTAAAAATGAAATAGGTACTTCTTCATTTCTTGATTCTCAGATGGTAAGGAAATTACAATATAACTCAGCTTTAACAATAACTTTAATACCAAATCACTCATTCAATAAATTACTTTTTATATCTTGATCAGCACTAATAGCTTTGATAGACACAGCTAAATTATTTGATGCTAGAAACAACAATTTTAACTATATTTAATCTTTGATCTCTATCAGTTATATTAAATGTAGTGAACTTAACAAGACCCAAGCAACTCCTCCTGTTTTCGGTTTAACCCAGTAATTTTAACAATCACAACCCTTAGATGTGCTTAAGATTTTGTCTCTGACAATGAATTGCAGCAGACAGGAATAAAAGCCGACATACTAAGTTTAACTAGAGAACTCTCCAGACTTAGGCAGCAGTCAGTGTAATCCATCCTGAAGGCAGGAAGCAAATGAAATGTCTCGTCAGCTCCTAAGCCTTAATGCATTTTACCTTAAACATTTACATTAACAGATGGTCCCCAGTAGTGCTATAAACTCACTTCTGAGTTCATTTCTATGTCACTTTCAACCTCATTTATCAGGATCCATGCAGTCGAATAAAAGTCACAGGGGGGTTTAAACCGGAACAGTAAGGAGACAGGACAAACTCCAGGAAGCAATTGGTATCACCTACAAACATGTGATTGACCTTAGTTTTTTAAAAAAATAAATCAATAGAAGAATTGAAGACAGGAGAAAGACAAGGATAAGAAGCATCGTGATCTACTGGAAGGCACCACTGGATCTCTGCCCATCACCCTGGAGCCCCCTTGTCCTTTTTTGTTTTTCATGAAAATGTATGAAGTATAAGATATCAAAGGATTTTGATCAATACCAAGAAGGAATAATCTTAATAAACAGATTTGTAACAGGCGTGATACGTGTGAGGAGGGGCAGTCCCTTCTATATCCAGGAAGCACTTGGAGCAGCTGACCACGTATATTACATACTAGCCCTTTAGTTAGACGTCTACTAACATAGTATTGATGTGCAGTTGATGCTGGATTATGGGAGTTTCAATTTCTTAAGTTATATTTTAAAATTCTTGTGTAATGAATTGTTAACAGGCTGCAACATCCAGTCTTTTCCTGGTGCATGGCTGGGGTTTATATGCATTGCACAGTTCCCTATACTAGAGTGAGCTTTCCAGAGCTCTTGCTGTACAATGCAATGAATGTTAACATATGTACAAGTTCAAGTAAACAACCCCACTATTAGCAGATAAAAATGGCAGATTTATATCACTTCCCAGACTCTCCCATGATAATCCTTTGGGGATTTCTATAGTCTTATCACATAGAACTTAGCTCTGAAAGTTAAAATTCCTCATTAAAGAAGAAATCTATAAGGTTGGTTACATAACCCCATAATGACTGTTCCTACACAGTCCCGCATGCTTACCTGTTTCTATCTCCAAGTTTTGGAAAATTCTCTAGTTACATAACGATCCACAGAGACCTTAAAGACATATCCTTTAATAACAAATAGCACACTACTAATTTTATTATTTTTTATTTTAAATAAGTTATAGTTATAACATTTCTCCTGCCCTCTTTTTAAACTGGGAAGAACAATCATTTTGTTATGGTTGTTTTGATTTGTTTTCCAGTGTATCCACAATGTTCTACCCTTCCTAACACTCATGTACACCAGTGCTGGATAAAAAGAAAAAGGAAAAAAAAAAGACAATGCCAGCATAGTGTTTCGACTGTATAATATAAATAGCCTGGTAGGGAGCCAGGAACATTACAGGAGCTCTATACACACTCCCTCCACCCTCACATGCATTTCCAGGGCTCCATTTTCAATGTAGTGTTTCTACCTCACTTTGTTCTTGAGAAAGAACAAAAACCATTGCCTCTAGTAGACATCTTTCCCTTGTGTGTTTCTCGTCCACACTTGCGGATCAGAGTTTCAAACTAATAGCTTCAGTGAAATCATATAAAACTCCTTCAGCCTGCCAATCATTCCAACCAAGTGACTGGACTGGAATGGTAGTTTCTAGGTTGGTAGTTTCGTAGGAGACCCACAGAGCTGAAGGCATAAATATCTTGGCCTCCAGGGCAGCACACGTAGATCTGGGAAAACCTCTCACACCACACCACTGATGGAAAATAAATGGAAATTTGTCAACTTTTGTTTGGGGATGTTTCCCTGAAGCATGTCATCATCCATTTAAAAATGAAAGAGGCAGGGAAAAACACTCTGTCAATGTCTCTGTCTTCTCCCTTGTCATGAATGCAAATGGTGCTTATGGACTGTGACGGTCTGTAGTCTCCCTGGAAGAAGCACTCATCTATCTGAGACTAGGACTCATCAACAGAGCCAATATCTGACCTCTACAGCACTAGAATACTAGGTACACTTGAATTCTTAAATAGGATTTGAAAAGTAGATCTTTATTTCCTGTTTGAAGTGGCCTGAGTATTCAACTGTTTTAGCCTGATTATCACTTGTAAATTCTTTTAGCTTAGCTTAACAAGATTTCCAATGTCTCTGCCAGAAGAGAAATGAATGGTGAGGTAGGTAAACGACTCACTAGGTAGGCAAGCCTTTTGAGAATGCTATGTATTGCTCTATCCAATTTTTATTGGACAAATTGCTGTCTTTTTTGGATAGATTATTATGGGTGGGAACAACTTGAACAAGAATTACCCCATTACTCTTTTATTTCTAAACCTGTAAAGTCTTTATCAAGCCTGAATATTGCAAACTTGCAACTTTTAGTATCCTAATACAGAGATCTTCTAGCTCATGGTCTATTCCTACCAAAGAAGATACTGTATATATGTACACACACACTCTCACAGACACACAGACACACACACACAGACACACACACACAGACACTAACATATACCTCTGTACACAACACATACTTACACACACATATACACACAAAACACTTGAATATATGCAAATACACACTCAAGTGTCAGCAGACACTTGTATACCCACACATACACATGCATACTTGTATACAAACACATCTTTGCATACATCCTCATACACAGACATACAGAGATACAAACATATGAATATACATGCATATATACACACACATTTAGATATGTATTTTACCCATACATTGTGGAAAAGATATTGAAGTGTAAATACACACCACATACACACACACACATACACACACACACACACACACACATATATATATATATATGTGTGTGTGTGTGTGTGTGTGTGTGTGTGTATGTGTGTGTGTGTGTGTGTGTGTGTGTATACTATATGTTCCTGGTCTAAAGGTAATTCTAAAGGGAATTTTATAAAATTTTATAAAATTGTCAGTGTATCTATATTTTAATTGGGACATGTTATGTGAGAAGGAATATAAACATTTTTACTTGTGACATCATATCAATGCTCAAATAGTTTTGGATTTTAAAACAACTCAGTTTGGAGTTTTTACTTTAATTTTTAAATTTTGTTTTGATTATGTTTGTGTGTAAATATGGACAAATTATATATGTGTGTGTATACATATACATATTCATCATATGCATATACACATATATGTACACGCACATACTATATACACACATACACATACATATACATCATCATATACATACACATACATATACGTATGCACAATAAAAGCCTTAATCTGCCATGAGGGAACTGATACTGTCTTCCCTCTCTTGCCCACAGGAAGACAATGCTGGTTCATCTGTAATAATACATTTGTATTATACCCAAATCCCTAATGCTAGAAAGATCTTATCTTCTATGTTTTCAGTTCCTTTTATCTAACCCAGTGCCTTGGAAAGAACAATTCTTAAGCCAACATTATACGAATAGAGCCTGAAGTCAGTAGAGTCTCTCTTTCAATACACACAATTACACCAGTGTAATTCCAAACCTCTAATTTACCATCTACAAGATAAGGAACTGGATGGTACTATCAACACCACAGATTGCTCTGAGGAGTTGATGAGCAATATTAACAAATTATTGGTTCAAATTATCAATTGACTGAATTTTTTTCCAAATATTGAGCAAGGCCTGTCCTCACTAATTATTACAAGAAGTTTTGACTGCTCTCTGGCTCAGAAAGTGAACTTTAAAGGCAGAGATTTAAAACAAAGGTGATACAGAAGGGAAAAAAGATAAGCCATTGAATTCTAGGGAGGTTATTTCCTTTTGGCTCTAACACAATCTTGTGTTTTAGTTCACCAGTGGTTAGAGACTTTCCTAGAACAAAAGACTGAAGACAAGAGCTATGGCAACTCTGCTGAGGTTGAGCAGGACTGGCACATGACAAGAACCATGCTTAGGGAGCCTGTGGATCAAACTGGTCAGTGGCTACTTTCTTTTCCTTCATTAATCCCTTGAGAGATGTAGAATTTGAAGCAATGACTGTCATGGTGTAATGGAAGAATGACAAGAAGAGATCTCTGAAATGTGGGAGAACAAAGAAAGGATGACCCATATGAAATAGCAGAAAGTCTTGAGAGACTGAGGACAGCAGGACAGGAATTGGGAGAAGTTGCCCTCCAGCCTTGAATAGACTCCAGGGAAAAACTGGAGTGCGGGAATCAAAATATTTGAATGTGGGCATAGATCAATTTCCTTTATCCTCTGATCCTAATCCATAGCTATGCCAAACTGTCATTGTTTGCAGGAGTCTTTCATAAACTAAAACCCTTCTTGAAGTAGATATTATCTGTCTTAATATAATGTATTTTACCTGGTAACAATAGTTTGGAGGAAATAGTTTATTTACAACTCTTTCACCTCCTAATAGCATATTTTTTTAACTCTGCAATATGTCTGCTACTCTTGCATGGTTCTCCTCGGGCAAAAGATCAAACTGACTTCACTGATAAGATGGGGAGGGTCAAGCATATTAAAGGCTGAGCCTCAGGAGAGCCTAGGGCTCCCACCTGCCTGTTTCAGCTTTTCCTCCAAATTAAACCACAATCCTCTCTTAGTAACTATTTCCAGGTCTCTCAGTTATCTTTCCCTGCAGGCCTCATATAGAGCTGATTAGAAAAAGCATTCTGTTTATATCCTGTGGCTTAATCCAATGCCATTCCATCCTGATCGCAATACACTAACCACTCCTTTCCAAGGAATAGTGGCTCAGTTTGACTTTTTTTTTTTTTTTTTTATGTTCTGTGCATGTCCTGTCATGTCTTGGCACTTTTTTCAAAGACTAAACTAGGCAGAAGTATTTATGTCCATTATTCCTAGAATATCTCTGAGCAACATTTTGAAGGTAAAAACAAATAATACTGTTTAGTGTGTCATGTGGGCTCACCTATGTGTGTGTGTGTGTGTGTGTGTGTGTGTGTGTGTGTCTGTGTTATATGGATTTAAATTCTCCATTGCACTGCTATTTCACTTAGATGTTAAATTTCATATTAACTTATTGCTCTAGTATATACTAAAGAATACATTGTTGATTGATATAAATATCATTTTCTTTGGGAAAAACTTGATTTCAGTAGCATGTTTATATTTCTAGTTACTGATATATAGGAAAGAGGATTTTTTAAATCTGAGTATATCACTATTTATTTTTCTCTGTTTTTGTTTGTGTTTTTCAGTCTGAAGCTTCATAATCACATAACTTAATTCATGATAATCTGAAGTTTCTAATCTATTTTATTTTCTTGGTTTTTTAAAAAAGTAGACTAATAGTTCAGCTAAAATATTAATCTTTAGCCAAAGTTGTCTTCACAGTAAGAGAACATGGCATTGAATAAAGGTACCAGGAATCAGAAAACTGATGGAAAGAAAATGATAATTGCTCTTTAGTAGCAGAGTGCCCTCCCCAAGAAACAGGGAGATGCTGGCTTGCTTTTGTCATGAAAAGAAACAGCACTGACTCAAGGGCAAACACAAAATGCCATGCATCATAAATATGGTGACAGAAAAACAGCATGGTCCTCTTTCATCATGTCCTAGCATCCCTATAAGAACCATGAACTAATGGGCTGTTACAGCTAGAAGGGATCTTATAGATCATCCAGCATCAGCCCCTCCCTTCTAGGTGTTGTTACAGAACGGGGGTTATCTGCTGAACTTGGAGTAGTGCTTCAAAACCAACTCAGATTCTTTAAGTATTTCCAAGAATGGCCATTCATCTGTTAGAAATATATGTGTAAGTGTAAATAAAATTATATCCAAGGGGGGTTTTAATCCAACAGGACTATACATTACATAGCAGGGACAAACATTAACAATCAGGGCCAAGTTGCTACTGTATTCAATGAAGTGAATAATACCTTATTTTACCACTTCTTGCTTCTTGCTTTCCCATTTGCTCAGAAAAATGTGTGTTCTGAAATATGCTTCATCTTATTTCACCTTTCGTACCTGGATTAGTTAAAACAGAATGGTTTAGGTACCATTCTTCTCATTAGGGATCTGGAAAGTGTGACGGGCAAGTCAAATGGATTCTTAATCATATGTGTCATCAGGCAGTATATGTCATGGAAGGAGACCTCTGCCACTGGTGGAGTAGGAGAAAGTATGGTATCTGCCACTATAGATTAGCTGTCAAATGTCTGACCCTCCCAGTGGTTAACAAACTCATACTTCATTCTGTCTTGAAAGCTACTTTGACCACAAGCTTACCTTGAGTCATCATAGCTCTGACAAAAAGACCTTTATAGCTGGGTGACTTCAAGGACCTTTAATATCTGATTATATCCTGAGAGTTTCTGATCCTAAAAGCAGCAACAGAAATCCTGGGCATTTTTTCTAGTTTCCTTCTGAATAAAACACATCTAAAGGGAAAATATTTTAGCCTAATTATCTTGCCATTTCTGCTTGTGCAATAACCAGCTTTATTTTCTGAACGTTTTATTGGAAGGTCTACATATATCTCCATATATGTCAAGACAACCCTCTGAAGATAGCATCCTTGGCTATAAAATAATTCAAATTAAAGAGAAAACTTTTTCTAGCCTTGATATCTCCAACCCAGAGGGCTGAACTCTGATGAGTATCATTCTTTTGCCTGAATCCACACATATAGAGCACAGTCTTACCATATCATACGGTAAATTCATATAAATTTCATAGTTTATTCCCTATCTGGCTATAGAAAATTTGTCTCATAACTGTATAGATTATAACAGGCTAACTTGCTGCAGAATTGACAAATATAGAATTCCAGGGCATATAATTTTAGTTTCATTTTTAACTTATGACTTTTAGTGCCTTTCCATTTGACTATAAAAGATTAGCATTTTAATTATTTAAAAAAGTATGGTGTGTGTGTATGTGTGAATATGTGTGTAACAGTAGTTATTTCAAGCACTATTTGAACTGACTCAAGTGAAACAGAAACCTAATGAATATCTTGGACAAATGGTATTAATGAGAATGGTATTGTACACTCCTGAGTGAAAGGAGATCATGAGTTAAATGTTAGAAAAATTCAGGATGTGGGGAAAAAATCACTTCCCAGATTCATAGAGTACAGGGTGGCTGCCCACCAAAACTGCATACCCAGGTGTCAGGATATGTGATTCACAGGACTTATACAATGTTCTTTGCTTTATGTTTAGTAGTCCTCTGAGAAAAACTTGTCTTCTAGGTCTTTAGGAATATTTTTTTTAATCCTGGCAGATGTAAAAACTATTCTTGACCAGAAGAAGAAACTTCTATCTACAACTTAAAGATAAATCAAAGAAGACAATGCCAGACCTATATTAGATATTGAAAGATCTTATTTCAGATCTTAATCTATTCTTTTGATGATAACTAGAAAATGGAACAGAATAAAGAAATTATTCAAGAAGGAAAACAGCAAAAATTGATCTCTTTTGAGGACCATAGAGACTCAGCTTTTAAATATAATAAACATAATTTCATAAGCAGTGTGTCTACTGTACACCATGTGATATGATATGAGTGAGAGGGGATTTGGAAACAATGTTCTTTGCTTCCTGGCAGGCACTGTCATAGCTACTATGCTAAATTTCAGCAAAAACTATGAGGAAGGCATGTTAATATTTGTTTTATGGTGTTTATAACTATCTGTGAGATGGACCCTCTTATTCCAGCTTCTGCTATCCATGTGTGTCTGTGTGTCATTCTCTTTCCTTAAATGTATAATGAACTGACCAATGCATTTTGAAAGGATGGAGAAAATATAGAAGCACTAGGAAACCACTTTAAGTTTAGTTGGAATAGTGCTTTATACCTTGGCTATATTCTCTCTTTATTCATCATTCTCTTGTTCTCTGAAAGAGTACAATATTTATCAAACTAAGTTTCTCTAAAGAGAGGGAGGACCAAGTGCAAGGGACTGGTTTCTCTGGTCAGAAGTCTGCTACAGTCAAAGTTCTGGTAACAGCCATAAAAGCAAGCTTGGAAATATACTAGTCCATTAAACAAGGGACTATATCTAACGTTTCCTTGCTATTAACTTGACACAGCTAGGCCTTCTCTGGATTTCTAATTCACAGAGAGTGAAACAGAGAATGTGTTTCTATTGTTTAAGCTGACAAACTTGAAAGCAATTGGTTATTAGAAAAGATAATGAATGCAATAGCATTTCCTCCATTCTAAGAAGCCAGTTGACAAGAGAGGGAAAATCAAAAATTGGGACTGAAGAATCCAGGGATACATCAAGCAAGAAAGAAACCACCAAAGCTTGTCTCTCCTGCTTCTCTTTCCATCAGATAAGACAGGCTTTCATCAAATGTCTGCAGGAGGTGCTTGGCAAATGCTGGAGTCCTCTTAAAAGGGCTCTGTACACCAAGTGTCCACATTGATCCTGTCTCAGCTAACACTTCAATATCTCAGTTTGGCAGAGAGCCAGTGGCATCTGATCTGCCATTTTCCCTTTTCCTTATAAATTAGTTAAGGTCTGGGAAGGATGTCTACCTCATTTTCCTGTCCTGTATTTCCCTCTGTGTTATACATTGAGGGTTAAGAATGTCTCCCTGTAAATGTGCCTGAAAGAGATGCTGAAGCCTTACCCCACTTTGCAACTCAATCTAGATGGAATGCGATGAAACAGCATGCACTTGGCATCAACTGATGCTTGAGCATTGCAGGAAGAAAAATGAAAAATACGTTTTGGCAGGGACTTAGACAGAAAGGAGGATTTAATTAAGGATCTGAAACATAAACCGTTGGAACCAATTAATAATCAAGGAATCAAAAGTGGAAGGACAATCTAACAAAGAGCCTGCCAAGTCCAAGTTTTAGGGGAGAAGAAATTTCAACCTCATTCTTCGAAGCACTAAAGTATAAGAAACACTTACTGTGTGTCTTCTTAAGTAGTAGCTATCCATCATCAAAGGCTGACTGTCCCAAGAAGCTTACAGCCTAATTGGAGAATCATGAGAGCCAATCCATGATTGGAAAAATGTCAAACCATACAGCAATAATGAGGGCATCAAAGCTCAAGCTTCAGTCTGGGCACAGTGGCCCACACCTATCAGCTTAATACTTAGAAGGTTGAGACAAGAGGGCTGGATGTTGGAGCCCATGCTATGTAGCATGAGCTGCATAGTAAGACTGATGCAAACAAACAAAACTCAAGATCTGAATTAGAATCACCAATCCTATCTAGTACTAGTTTAAGTATGTCATTCTGTCTCCAACAAGGTACTGATTTTATGCTAGAACAAAATCTGCTGGCCTAGCCAATTAAAATAGATATCTTTTAAAGGCAGGGACCTGAATAGGAGAGTAGAAATGAGATATGTACTGCTAACAAAGTAAATCTCTAAAGGACCCGAGGCTCTGAAATACTTGACTTTCAGTCCTTATGACAGAATGTATCATAATACAGTGGCATCAGATCATGAAATACAAATTAATAAAAGTAGGTTCCTTGTAACAGGAAGGAAACTGCCTACTACAGATTACAAATTTGTGTATGTAATGAATGACAGAGGCTTGGAATGTGCCCAGAGAGGGCCCAACCTTATCCTAGCAGTCTCAGACCAAGTAGAAATCAATGCAAGGTTTTGTTGTTTGGGTTTTTTTTGGTTTTTTTTTTTTTTTTTTTGCCACCTGCTTGTTTTGTTTCCACTCAAGCAAAACAAGAAGCTTATCTCTCACACAGATCAGCATATGATATATGCCTGGGATGTATTTTCCTGTCAGTCTCATAAACACAACAAGAGATGCCAGAAGCAGTGGAAGAGGAGCCATGTTTCGGTTCATGGATTACAGACTGCAACATCCATCAGCATCAAAACAAACAGCTTTGAGCCACTTTCCTTGGAGCCTAGTATAACAGACTGAAGGGACATGACAAAGAAAACCCAGAAATCCAAAGTTGGCTCATATTCTTTTACAGAAAATATAGTCAAATATTGCGGCAAGGACCTGTGATACAACGGAGATATCTCCTCCTTTCCCAATGGGACAGGAGTGAGGGAGCTTGGTATAGTTTTCTATAGTCTCAGGAGTGCACACATGCAGAGAAGTTGCTGGTTAGTGCCTAGTATATCTGCCAATCTAGACCAAGGACACTTGTCAAACCTTTACTACTGATTCCTGCTTATTCTTATTATTAATTATCAGTTTGACAAATATAAAGGTTATAAGGCATTACTCATATTCATTGGACTAATTGGAAATATTTGTCTCTTTGATAATTGATTTTGATAATTTGATAATTGCAGTTTTGAAGGACACGGGACGCATTCTTTTTCTTAAAGGTGGTATGACCACTCCAAAGAAGTTTTCAATGAATATGCAATATCACATATTTAGATACTGATTTGAACTTGGATGTCTTCTACCCTTTCTGGTCTATTAATTTACTTAGTCTTATATATTGCATTTACTCAATTATTGCATAATTCCTATATGAAAATGTATTAAATACATTGAACATTGTGGCTTACTTAGCTTTATTTTGAGCAAGAGTTTAGATGAAAGTTATTATTGACTATTTACTTTTCTAAGTACACTATATAAATGAAACCATCCTAAGAAAGGCTTTTAAAAAATAGATTTTAATACCTCTTATTTTTATATTTCATAATTTATTTTATTTTTGTACCTTTGCATGTTTGCCAAAGCATTTATGTGGAGGTCAGCGGAAAACTTGGAGAAATTGGTTTACTCCTTCCAACTGTGTAGGTTCCAAAGATTAAAACCAGGTCTTCCCTCCTAAGCCAGCTGACCCGCTCCAAGAAGCTTTCTTATGATGAGTGGTTAGAAGTCAGATTACTCTCCAAGGACATACAGAACTGGGATTTGAGCACATATTATCTGGCTGAAGGAAATACTCTCTTAACACTTTACAATATCATATTACAAAAAATGATATTTGATAGACTGAGAGAAAAAGTGAGCATCAATCATGATGTGCACATTGAAAGAAATGGGTATAAATATAGCACTTCCATGTAGTTCCAATTTAGCTATGAAAGGACAGTAGGGAATACTTGCCAAGGGATGGATCCAAAAAGAAATACTTTTAACACTCTATGTTACAATGACATCACCTGTTTCTTTAAGGACCCAAGCCACCTAACATTGGTTCTGGTAACCTTTATCACACAGATAAACTACACCTCCCACTTTAGCATTGATTTAATTCACACCCGGCAGGGAGAAAAAGCTGATTTAATCTGCAATTTTCTTCCATAGGCCAATGAAATGTCTGTGAGAAGAATACATGCTGATTCGTCTCCGAGATTTATATCTGGAGCAAGTTCTTACGGGAACTAGTTAACAGCACGTCTATATGCTGTGCATTCTAAAAATCCATCTGTAAGTTAACTCTTGGGATTCCTAAAGCTGTTTATATTGCCCCGAATGTGTCCAAAAAGAAGAATCAAATACATTAATTGTAGGCAATATAGAAATTGACTTAGAATACAATATGTAGATAATTTTGGTAGGATGTCAAGTAGACAACAGAAAAAAGGTCAGGAAGGGAAGTCAAAATACAAGGCTTGATCATCTTAGCCATACTACTAAAGTTTGTCAAAGGGACAAACTCTCCAATGCTGTGAAATTGAGCATTTGTCTAGGTCTTAAAAGGCGATTAAGAATGTACGTGTTGGCTTGTGTTGGCTTACAGACAAATCTGCTAGGCTCTGTTCAACAACTACACAACCACAAATTGCATTTCTGCTATCTGAGTATAAGCCAGGCCTATGGTTACTTCTCTCTCTCTCTCTCTCTCTCTCTCTCTCTCTCTCTCTCTCCCTCCCTCCCTTTCTCCCTCCCTCCCACCTCTCTCATTTTCTTTCTCTCTGTCTCTCACTCTCTCCCTCCCCCTCCTTCTTCTTGTTTTCCTCCTCCTCCTCCTTCTTCTTCCTCCACATGGTCCCAGCCAGCCTCTTCTTCTCTTCCTCTCTCTTCTCTCTTTCTGTCATCTCTGTCCCCCAACATCTTGTCAAGTTTTGCTGGAGTCTGCTTATTTGGATGTCAGTACACTGCTCATGGAATATTATTAAATTTGTGTATTTATTGTACTGGCTCAGTTTTTTTCTTTGTTTAACTTTCATTTTAAATATCCAAACAATACAAAATAATATATCTGGTAACATTAGAAAATTAAAGAATAAAAACTATTATCAAAATCCAACCAATGAGTAGATTTTAGATATAGGGAAATAAAACCAAATTTATGCTTCTCACTGTCACTTTAACACTGAGGCTAGTCATGTGCATGTAATTAAGACTAAATATGAGGTAGCAGGCATGGTCTGGAGAATTAAGCACGGAACGTGGAAGTCAGTGAAATTTGAACCTATGACGTGATAACATATCCCTAGCATTGAGCATCTCAGTGTGACATGGCTTTTGTATCCTTTCAGGAAATGTATTTTTCTAACTAAATGAGAAAGTTGCAATGCTATTTCTTGATTATTTTTAATAAAAGTACTTACCAACTTGGATAAATTATATTCTGTATTATTATTGTTATAATTATTATTTGTGGTAGTTTGAATGAGAAATGTCTTTGACAGACTCAACATACTTGAACACTTGATTCTCAGTTGGTTGTATTATTTGTTTGGTAAGCTTATGAAGCCTTTCAGAAGTGGGGCCTCAGTAGAGGAAGTATGGTGATGGAAGCAGGCTTTAATAGTTCATTACCTCTCCCTATTTCCTGTTCTCTCTACTTCCCGTGTGTGGAGGAAAATGTGATCTCTTCCTCCTTCCATACTTCCCTGATCATTATGAAGTTTATCCCTCTGAAACTGGAAACTAAAATAAACCTTTGCTTTTTAAAGTTGCTTTCCCATCGTGATATTTTATCACGATGGAAAAGCAACTAACATAAAAATTGTTATTAGTACCATTATTATTTCTGTTGTCATTTCGAGTCAGCATCTCCTTTAGGATATACTGGTCTCAAAATTTTATAAGTAGTTAACGATTATCTTAAACATCTGATCCTCCTGCCTCCACTTCCCCAGTACTGATATTATAGGCATTTGAAACTAAGCCAGCCTAAATTTTATATTAGAAAAATGTATTCAACCTCAAATAAGCCCCTGGTTTTAAAGTAATTAAAGAATTAGAGAAAACAACACAGGAAAAGTTCTAGCATCTTACCAGAAATTAAACTGAGGCCATAGGACATGCTGGGCAGGAATTTAACCTCTGAGTTATCCTGCAGCTTTCCTTTGGATCCATAAGTAAGGATTTCCAGAAACTGGATGATATTTGAATAGTTTCCAACCCTTCAATAAATTCACAGCCATGAGTTTGTTCTCCCGTCTTTTGTTTCTCAACACTTCAACCTACTTTGAATGAGAGCTAGAATTCATCACGTATAAAAAATTGTTTCTGTTGCATCATGTTATGGGTTGAGTTATGCTATCCCTCAAATTCTTATATTGAATTTCCATTTCGAGTTACCTCAGAATGTGATCTTATTTGGACACAGATGCCTTAGAAAGAACTTTAATATGGGAGATTTAATATGACTTACAACTTTAAATGGGTCCGACATTGTCTTGGTGGCCATTTAAAAGAAAATTTTGGACATTGACTTTTACATACGGAAAGGCTATAAGAATTGAATGTATTTTGGTCAAAGAAGACCAAAGTCCTGGTATGATCAGCTAATACTGAAAGAAGAGAATATGCAATGGATTCTTCCTTACAGCCCTTGGACTAACTCTGAAAAACTTTGGTCATGAACTGTTCACCTACAAGACACATGTTAAAAAAACAAAAAACTACATGATGAATTTTAACTTTATATGTGATGAGTTCACAGTAAATTGAAATGTCCAGAGACAAAAATGGGAGAACAAACATGAGGCTGTAGGTATACTGAAGGGTTGCTAGAACTTATTCTAGCACCCTTAGCAAAGTAACTCACCACACATTTCTTCATCACATCTCTTGCTGCTTAGAAAGCTCCAAACTCTCTAGCCCAGGCTGCACATATGGTATCTGTGCTACTTCATTTTCCATCAACTTGATACAAGCTGAAGTTAATTAAGAAGGGAAATTTGAACTGAAAAACAAAATGCCTCCATCAGATTGCCTGTAGGCAAGACCCTAGGGCATTTCCTTAATGAATGATTCATGTGGGCAGTCCCAGAGCTTTGTAGGTCATGCCACCCCTGGGCCCATTGTCCTAGGGTGTATAAGAAAACAAACTGAGCAAACCAGAGGTAAGCAAGTAAACATCATTTTTGTATAGTGTCTACTTTTGTTCTTATCTCAAGATCCTGACCAAAACTTTTCCTCACTGATAGAAGGTGACTGGAGACTTGTAGGTTGAAATAAACTTTTCCTTCCCCAAGTTGTCTTTTGTCATGGAGTTTTATAACAGCAATAGAAACATTAATTAAGACAATATGCTTATGCAAGGCATGGTGTTGTATGCCTTTAATTGCAACACTTGGAGGGCAGAGGCAGGAGGATCTCTGAGTTCAAGGGCAGCCTGTTCTATGGAGAAGATTCAGGGACAGCCAAGGACTCTACAGAGAGATCCTATCTCAAAAGTAAAACAGAAAACAAAAAAACAAAACAAAAAGACACTATTTCTATCTGGACTTACTTAATCTCCCATGTCTCACCACTTCCCCTTAAATTCTAGCAACCTTGAATCTCCATTGAATTTTTCATTCTCCCTACAGAATTGATGCTAACAGAGATACATTTCTTGACCTAGCACAGTTTTACCTATCTTCTTGGATATAAATCAAAGAGTCCATCTTTGAAGGATGTTCACTATATCTGGGACTCAGACAACAGAAAAATAATGGCAAAAGAAAAGCAAGGCATAGCACCAATGTAGAAATCATCATACTATGTACATAATAAGAAGAAAATGGAGTATTTGGGATTTTCTCTAGCTACATATTCATATATATAAACATATATTTGAAAATATGAAGTCTGCAGCAAATGCAAAATACTGATTTCTCAGAAAAAGTTCAAATTAAATGACAGAGTTCTAACTTTTTGTAAACAAAGGAAAATACTTAAATGATCCTTTTTTAATTGAGAAAAGAGTAAAAAAAAAAAAAGACCAATTTTGTCAACAATGGTTGAATCTGAGTAGTGGAGAGACATATAAGTCTTATTTTTTTTGTTATGAGCCTAGCCTTTAATGGTCCAACCATTTCTCCAGCCTTATATTCTGTATCTCAAATGGTGGAAGGGGAATGCAAACATTGCCAACATAAATATTAATTACCCAGGAATGATAACTATACGTTCACTGGGCATACCTTGAGCATAGAAGATCTCAAATCCATCCCCAATAGTGACACACTTCCTCCACCTACTAATAGTGCCACACTCTCTATGGGCTAAGAGTTTAAATACATGAGTCTATGAGAGCCATAGCTATTCAAACCATCATGCTTTCTAATCCTTCTAATCCTTTCAAAGTTTTCTATTTCTTAGTGACTAAGCATTCAAACATATGAGCCTATGGATGCCATTCTCATTCAGTCTAGCACAGTGCCTATGACAATGAAAAACTGATTAACTATCTTAAGACATAATATAAGCAATTTGCCTTAGAATTCATTATGAATGCTTCCTCATTTTCATTGGCTTTTCATGAATGATCAAAATGATTGTGGAATGACTTACACCTCTTTATCCCATAGGTACTCATGAATATGTAAACTCACAAAGACAAAAATTATAAATACAGGGCAAGATAAATCTATTTAGCTATATTTATCTTGCTACTCATTTTTAATATTGAATTTAATTGAAAAATATTTTCATAACATTTTTCCTGGGCTAGTATTTTCATTTCAATACACAAAACAAGAACAAATTCTACTAATCCAAAATATCAAATAATTCTATTTCTTTCTTTCTTGGTAAGAGTTGAGGGGTCCTCTACTTAAGTAGCATGCATAGGTTGCCAAGCCCTAAAACAGTGTCTGGTCCTGAGTATTATTTTTTCTTTTTTTAGCCTGTTTGAAAAAATAATGGTGTAGCCTGTTTTGTGTGTGACACTTCACTTCATTGCCATGGAAATGTCTGTGATGATGGGGCATAATACCTTTTAAACACTATTTTCTGTGCGTTCTGAGCTGTTAGAAGGTGAGTTTTTTAGTATAAAAAGGAGAATAATTGTCTAGCAACTGTTTGCTTAACCCCTTTACCTTTGAAGAAGAGTTGTATTTGGGCACCCTGGCTTGTAAATTCTGCACAAAAGAACTCAGTGTTTGGAAGTCAGGGATTTAACTTGTCATCCAAACCAAAATGTATTCAACAAAAACAAATCGTATGCAAATGCACATCTATAAAGGAATACACCAATGGCTTGCCTTCCTTCTTTATCACAAAATATAAAGATCAACTCTAATAAAATGTACCAAAATTGTCATCTTATCTTCTCCACCTTTCTCAAAACACTATATAAAGTATTGCCTTTAAAGGAGAAATTTCAGGTTGTTCTTCTAGGAATTATTCCTACCACTTGCTATTATGGTAAAACCAATTTTCGCTGTATGACTTCACGAAACCTAGGGACGAGAGGTTTCTGTTTTGCATTCTATATTTTGTCCTGAATGAAAATAAAATTGAATAGAGTCCTAGAAATAAAATATATAAATATTACAAACCCTTTCATTACTCTAATTACATCTAAGAGGAAAACAAGACCCTTCTCTTGGTAGCAGAGGTATGAATAATTAATGGGAAAATAAGGAAGATAGAAAAGCTAAACCATTGTCAGCTGATCCCACTGACAACCAGAGTCCTGAGAATAATTAGTCATCATTACAATATCCTCCCTTCCCTTGAAGAACAAACATTCTCTCCTCTTTTGTCCCAGAGCTTATACTTCATTGTGAATTTTTTTTAATGTATTAATATCATTCTAGGAGGCCTTGAGTCCCCGAGGAAGAAATTCCTGGAAACTTTGTCATTTATGCCTTATTTGGAAAAAAAAAAAGATTGAATTGTGAACGTTCACAGCCTTAAGGGCGGTCATAAGGAAAGCTTTGTAAATGTTTTAATTACAATTTTCCCCCATTGAATAGAACCCTTGGAGCATAATGAAAGAAAGAAAGAGTGTAGGTGTGCAGGGAGGATCAAGCATAGAAGGCGAGTTGGCAAGAGAGTTCAGCCTGGGCCCTGCAGGAACCAGCTGCTTGCAGCATTCGGCAATGAAATTCTGTGCATGTAATTAATTCCAGTGATCAAAAGCCTGCCTTTTTTTTTTCCAGGTAATGGGGAAGTATTAATCCTGATGGGTACCCCTTGAAGATACCAAATAGCCAGTGGCTGAATCAAGCAATTTAAAAATTATGGACATTTTGCTAAATAAATGAACATCCTTCAGTAGTGACAAAGAGGATTTCCACACAGTTCTCTTCTTATTTATTTGTTTGTTATGTTTTACCTCAGGACAGAGAATGCTCAAAGAGTGGATCAGGGTTTCTGTGGGTGAGGTGTGATAGATTAGCCTTGGTGAAGTTAAACAATAGCCATTACTCTTTCAGTACACTGAGGCACTTAGACATGCTGTGCTGGTACATAGACAGAGGGGTGCGGTTGGGATGGGGAGGGACACTCTTTTTTTGTGCTCTTTTGTGATTCAGGAAATTGGGACAAGGACACTGAAAATTCATGGATAACCTAGTTTGGTTGACACAAAGAGAAAGCTGTAATTCACAGAGACATAGATCTTGTCATAGGAGTGGGATGTTCTCAAGAAAGCAGGCTGGGGCCAATTTCTATGAGTCCACATCATTCTTCAGGTGATGCCATCATTTCTCAGTGTTACATTGCAAACTAAAATAACAATTTAGCTCCCAAGGATGGGCAAGTCCTATCTTAATCACTGCTTCCTCTGCCCCTATGTCAGCTTTGTTCATGCCACAGCCTCATCATAGCATACCACAATGCTTCTCCCTCCTGTCTGTAAATGATACTCTGAAAATGTTTCCTCCCTTCCCCAGTTGATTCTTTCATTCTTTATCTTCCATGTTACACTCACATCCTAAGACAAGCTCTTCCTATCCCTCTTGATTCTGTCAACACTCTCTACATGGTAGTGTCAAGGTCTACAACTTGGTAGAATTCTTTAGTGTTATAAATGTATTTTTTGCTTATTAGAGTAATTAATGTCTAGATAGATAGATAGATAGATAGATAGATAGATAGATAGATAGACAGACAGACAGATAGATAGATAGATAGATAGATAGATAGATAGATAGATATCTCATGATCTACTTGAAAAAAATGATTGCACCCGTTTTAATGAACTGCCATGTTGCCAGTTCTGACCACAGAGAGAACAGTTAATGCATTCTTAGTGAATGAGAGACAACTTCATATAAGTCACAAGATACCTGTCTGAAGCTCTATCTGAGTAATTGTAACCCTGTGACGGATACTGACTCCCAGAAACAAACAGAGCAACTGCATACCATGTAGCACCATTGAGAGCACAGAAAGCTCTGACTTTACCTTGCATTCAGAGACGTTATAGCCATGGCCTTAGCTCCATACTTAGCACAGGAATTCATGAGTAACTATGAGAGACCACATTCATGTATATTCAGTGATAAGGGGAGTGTAAAAGAAAAAAGTAGGACATTCCCATTCCCATTTTTTCAATCTAACAGTGAGAATTTACAATTCTAATTTTATAAGAAGGTGAGGCACAGAGAGGTTAAGCGGCTTACATATGTGATATTAATATGCTGTTAAACTATATTTGAAAAATGGTGTTTTCAAATTCTTAAGTCCCTTTTGTTGGTGCAATTCCATAGCACTTTTAGCTTAAAAAAAAAAGCTAATATGTTAGTCACATATGTAAAACAAAAACAAATTTACTATTTAGCAATCATTGGAATTGAGGTAGAGTTGGAAAGCTGACAACCTGACAACTGAATAATACACACACACACACAGACACACACACACACACACACACACACATACACAGAGAGAGAGAGAGAGAAAGAGAGAGACAGAGACAGAGACAAAGACAGACAGAGACAGATACAGAGACACAGAGACAGAGACAGACAGAGACAGACACAGAGACACAGAGACACGGACAAAGAGACAAAGACAGACAGAGGCAGAGGGACTGAGACAGAGAAAATACATTGGAGCAGAGGCTCTGCTAAGCTCCTGAAGACATAGAAGACAACCATTGACCGTCAATAAATGGTCGTGGAGAGATTGTCTACAGGGAAAAGAAGCTTAATGCAATGAGATCAAGGCTCTTACTGACAGTGCCTGCTGGTAAATCTCTCATTCTCATTTCGAGGCTGTTTTGACTTTAGTTCTTTTATCTTCTTTAGATTCTGTCCTCCAATAAAATTTTGGTTGGGGCTCCAATCTCCTTCAGAAGTACACCAAGAAGCACTAAAGCCTTGGCAAAGATTCAAACTCCCTGGTTCCATGGAGTCTAGAGCATATTTCAATTTTGTTGTTTAGTATACTTAGCAGTGTCAGCAGGAAGGGAGTTGGTCCCCAGGGTGAAATCTGAGGGTTCACTCGAAAAATAATCTCCAGTTGACCTGAGACTCCTAAAACTTTTAAGCCAAGGGCAGAGCAAGGTAATTTGGATAGAAATTAGGATAAAGGAAATGATAGTTGCTCTATGACTAGGGATATGGGATTCTGAAGAAAGGCTCTGGTAGTGAAACTCTCCCTCAGTTTCACCCAATTCCTCATTAATTGCATGTCATTCTTTTTTTGCATTATCTCTTGGATAACACTAATAAGAAAATGTGCACTTCTTGTGACTTACATCTGAAAACCCTAAAACTAACTATAATGTGAAGCTCCTTAAAGTTATTGGGAAGTAGCAATCCATAATTGGGGATCACATTTGAGCCTATAGGGAAGCACAACTAAATTCTATCTCGTGAATCCTTTTGATAGCGTTGGCTCATCACAGATTATAATCCCCCTGGAGTTGAGTCATTAGCTATAATAGGCATGAATGGAAGATGATACTTCAGAAGGACAAGGGAAGGGAGAATTATAAATGTCACCTACCTCTTTCCTTCAGATCAGTTTTAAAGAGACTGACTGGGAGTATATGAATCTCAATCTCTCTCTCTCTCTCTCTCTCTCTCTCTCTCTCTCTGTGTGTGTGTGTGTGTGTGTGTGTGTGTGTGTGTGTGTGTGTGTACCTGTGTGTGTGCTTCAATCTACTGTAACAATGACAGTAATTTGCTAAATTCAACATCATACAAGAATTATTTCATCCCAACATCCAGGAATGAAAGAAAGAAAGAAAGGGAGAAAGAAAGTAATGAGAAAAGAAGGAAGGAGAAAAGAAGGAAGGAGAAAGGAAGGAAAGAAGGAAAGAAAGAAAGAAAGAAAGAAAGAAAGAAAGAAAGAAAGAAAGAAAGAAAGAAAGGAAGGAAGGAAGGAAGGAAGGAAGGAAGGAAGAAAGAAGGAAGAAAAATTAAAATTAAAATGTTTCTCCAGTCTTGCCTTAGATTTTAACAATCTTTGTCTCTTCACAAGCTACAATAAGCACCATATTTGATTGCTCCACTTACTGTGCTCCTTCTCATCACTTTCTAGGGCACAGCAATCTGGAGTTTTGCCACCTCTTTCTTAGAATGCCGTCAGAGGTCACTAGAGGTATCTACCTTTTATACCTCTTATACTTTACATTTGCACAAATTTCCAATTGATAGTTTTCCAAGAAGTTCTATGTAGAAATTAGGCTATGCCCTACAATCATCCATATTGTATAAAACAGTGTTTTGTTCAGACTGTGTACTATCTTAGGAGACTCTATGGTACGAATATCTATTGACTCCTTTTTGAGAGAGAAGGGTACTAAAGTCCTTGGTGGACCCAAAAGTTGCAGCTTCCACCTGTAAAAGAAAAATGCCTTATTCCTTAGATAGAATGGGAGATACTATGTAAGTTCACTGGAGTAAATTGTGGTTGTAGGATCACATAGACCAATTAAAACCATATCAGGGGAAAAAGACCTAATAACTTATCAGATATGGACCAAGGAAAGAGTTTAACTACCTCACTTAGACACTACAAAGTAATAGACACGTCCCACTGTGTTGAAATGACCCCACACCAACCCATGCCCTGATACTGGATATATGTGGTGTCTAAGAGTATAGGATTCTTTGAGAGTCTCTGGCATTTCAATTCTCTCTGCACTCTGATATTAATCAACCCTACACAATTGCCTGCTCATTACCTGTTTGCCTGTCTGGATCTAGACTTGACCCACCATTTCCTGCTTCTGACCCAACAATTCAGTCTTTGACATAGCATCTGAACTCTACAGCTTTGCTCTCAAACCTGACTCCTAGCAGGAGCTTAGCAGGAGCTTGCTTGAACACTGTGCTTTACCAATGCAGACTCCTCCTCTGCCTACTTTTTAAAATCTCTTGAATTACACAGTAGCACCTTTAATTTGCATTCAGCATGTTTATATATGTATGTTTGTGTATGTGTATGAATGTATGCGAGATAAACCCACATATGCATATGATATGTGTTGTGTGTCTTGTGTTATGTGATAGCTATTATTAGTAATAAAGATTATAATGACATAACATACATTCACTTCCTCCAAGCTACCTTGGTAAGGGATTATATTACAAATTGTTATCGCTGAAACTGCTGAACTCTCTAAATTTGCTGTTAATGAATAAATTCTAAAATTATGTAAAATATAAACGTGCTCAACTGTGTGTGGCATACATCCTCTTCCTCTGCTGGGCTGATCGTCCTGCTTTGGAATCATTCAAGAGCCTCCTTTGTTCACTTGACTTCCTCAGTTATCCTTCATGTTGCAACTTGAGATAATACACGGAGTTTCTGTTTCTACTGTGGTTCCTAAACCATTATGTTTTGTGAAGTGCCACTTTCGTAAGGTTTGGGTTAAAAATCCTAAGGTTAACCATAACATGGATCCCTGTTTGTTACAACATAAATCCTATAACAGTGAAGAATGTTTACTGGTGTCTAGGCATATATCCACTGCTGTTTCACACATTGGATTGTTCTTTGTAAACTCCTAAATCTTCATTCAGTTCTAGATTAACATCATCCTTTTTTCTCTCTCCTTTCCTCATCGTTAGCCTTTATAATGTGCTATGTGACCTCTTCAGACACCATTACAGCAGGTGTTAGAAAAAGAAAAGGTTACATGTCAAATAAAATTTAGGTAACCACTTGAGAAAGAGCCATGAGTATATGCATGCCAGTACACTAGTTACTTGGTACTATGGTTTGGATATAAAATATCCCACAAAAGGCTCATATGTTAAAAGACTGATGCCTAGCTAGTGGTATTAAGAGGGGACTGAGTCATAATGGTTCTATCTTAAAGGTTAGCTTGGGATGGGGTATATATCTCAGTGCTTACAGTACCTTTACATACCTATGATGGTTCACCAGAATCCATGTAAAAAGCCAGGCATGGTGGCACATACCTGTAATCCCAGTATGAGTACTGTGTGTGTATTGGGTGGTGGTGGTGGTCGATTGGGTGGCTAAGCTCACACATCATCCAGTCTAGCCAATTGTGAGAGTCAATGAGAAACCCTGTCTCAAAAAATTAATATGGAGCACAACAGGTGTAAATATGTATAAGCACATCTACATGTTTGCATACATAACATACATAAACTACACTATACACACATACACAAAAGAGACACATGCAAACACACATATGTAAGCTACACTACACAAACACACACACACACACACACACAAACATACATATACATAAAATATACTACATTCACACAAAGAGACACACATATGCACATATCTAAACTATATTATACACAGAGAGAAATGGTAGAGGCACATCCTCATAGAAGCAGGAGGAGGGGGGATGGTATAAGGGGTTCCTGGGTGGGTGGGGAATGGGATAAGGGGATAGCATCTGACATGTAAATAAAATATCCAATAAAAATTTTTTAAAAAATACAAAAACAAAATTAAAAACATGTTAGGATCTTGTAGAAAGCAAATCACAGGGGCACATGGCAGATGGCCAATGGTGGATGGCCTACGGCTGATGGCAGATGCCTTTGAAATCCCTAACTCCTTTCTCTTTTTGCTTCCTGGCTGCCATGAGGTGATCAACCACCTCCAGCATCTAATTGTCATTATACTCAGCCTCACCTCAGGCCCAAAGCAAGGGCACCAGCCACCCATGTAATAAGATCTCCAACATCAGGAGACAAAGGTAAAAATATGTCTTCCTTTAAGTTGTCTTGCCCCAGGAAGTTTGTCAAAGAAATAAAAAAAATAAATAGACAACACTAAAGTTGATGTTGTTGCTGCAGTTGTATTGTTGTTGTTGTTGCTGCTGCTGTTATGTTTTTGAGTCAGGGTTCCCTTGTATTCTTGGATGTCCTGGAACTTGCTTTGTAGGCTAGGCTGGCTTTGAACTCAGAGATCTGCAGAGATCTGCCTGCCTCTGCCTCTCAACTACTGGAATTAAAGTCATGCACCACCACTGCCAGCTGGAAATTTTTTCCTTTTTATTTAAATTTCCAGTAATCTGAATATTGTGTCATATATGTATTATACCAGGTAATTTGAATGCAGATTACAGTTAGATCAAGGCTATATAGTATGAAAAAAATAACTGGAAACTTTTTGTTTTGTTTTATTGTTTTTGTTTGTTTGTTTTTCAAGACAGGGTTTCTCTGTATAGCCCTGGTTGTCCTGGAACTCACTCTCTAGACCAGGGTGGCCTCAAACTCAGAAATCCACCTGCCTCTGCCTCCCAAGTGCTGGGATTAAAGGCCTGCGCCACCACTGCCCAGCCATAACTGGAACCTTCTAACCTTTTATTTTTATCTGAAAACTCTACCAGTGGCATCAATCCACTGGAAGTAAAACATTATGGTGCCTTTTGGAAGGGTAATTACCTTTTAACTTTTTATAGATCTTCCCATTCACAATTGTACTCTGAGGTGTTTAACGCCAAACACACTTGCTGTGATGGTTCATGCTTACACTGAGTAAGAGCTCCCCAGAATGTTTCTCCAACCTGGTCCTAGTCTATTTTGTAAGCTCTACTTTCATCATTCTAAATGTTCTATGGACCACTTAGGTGTTTCCCAAGATTATGCAGCAGTTCCGTCTAACAGACCTTTGGCCAGTTTCCACCATCACAACAAATAACTTCCTTGGGCTATAGGGATAATTATATTCTCTAAATCTTGATCATACTAACATGTATCTAGCTGAATTTAGTCAGTTGTTAAGTATCATGTACATTGTTTCCTAGGCTACAGCACATGTGAATGGTTTATAAATCTGTCTTTAATGAAAATCCAAGAACATATTCAATGATAGATAGTAAATGTATATTTTGAAATTATGTCTATTATAGAAGTCTTAAAATATCCTTTTCTGTGGTTTTCTCCATACTAGTGCCTATCATATCTCTTCATATACATGTAATAGAACATCTCTCTTCGTTGGACAATCTCTAAATACTTTAATGTTAGTGTTCTTTGTGTCCTGTTCTTTTCAGGAGTCTGTTACATCAAAATATTTTATAACTGGTCTTCTATCTATCCCTTCTTTCATGACCTTAAGACCCAGATCAACTCCAATCTAGAAAAGCCTACCAACATCTCTCTCCCTGATCATCCACACTTATTCTCCAAATTAAAGTCAAATGAAATTATGCCCCACTGCTGACTTAAACATTTTATGTTTCAAGAATTAGGACATCCCCAACTAAATGTTGTCTCCCCATCTAAAAGATATTTATCTTGAATCAAGTTATCCCTACACTGGCTAAGTATGGTAGTCCTTCTTGTTATTGCAAAAAAATGGTTTTATTTTTCATACTAAGGTAAGAACATCAAGGAATTAGTCTACTATCTATCTATTTGATCAATGAGATACGTTTTTTTTTTCCTACAAAGTCTGTATATGGTATGGCCAATGTACATAACCTTAACTCAATTGTCTTAGATACTCTGCAGTGACCTTTCTTCATCCTCCAAAGTTTCTCTTAAAGTCTAGTAGACGTTTTCTAACACAATCCTCCCTAGGAGGTTAGACCACTGTTAGACACAATGAAGCAATCACATTATTTACCCTCTTCACTAGCAAGCCAAGATTGCTTTAACTTCTATTTCCTTATCTATACTCTAGGAATAGCATTCCCCTCTATACCTGCTGGGAAGACAAAATTAAATATTGTATATGGCATTTTTTCCAATACTGGTGAATAGTATATCTTCAATGAATATCAGCTATTAGAATATAGATTAGCATTATCTTGATCTACCTACCTTACACACTTATTAAAAAGTTGTAGTATTATGAATAGATGAGAAGGAGAAAGAATTAGGGAATGGAATTACAGAGACAACTAATGCATAAGCTGTTTCTATAGGTCCTAGAGGAATAGAAACATAAGGAGCCCAGGGGACACCACTGTGGTGGGTATAGGGTAGTGGAATCTCACATCCTAATGCAACATGATGCTTATTAGAAACATCTGCAGCTCGCAAATTACCACACTACTTACATATAGTACTCATTCCAACTGTACCCCTTTTGTCTTAGAAAAAGCTATCAAGTTCACATCTGTTTTCATTGCTAGCAAATTTTATGGTTTTGTCCTACACCTAGATAGCCTGTGGTTGGTAGAACAATTGTACAGAAAGAGACAATTATTACCATTTTTGCTTAAACAGCAACCTACAGTATTGTTGTTGGTTATCCATCATGTAGACATTAGGAGACAAAAGAATAAGACTAAAAGCAAAGAATGCCCAAGAGAAAGCTTCTAAGTGGCTTTGGTTGGGCATGCAAAGGGTCAGAATGAATTCCCCATGCCATGCAAGAATGGTCCCCAGCCTGTCTTTAATACTAGGATTTGCTTGGCTCATAGCATTTTCAATGACATGGTGACCTGGAAGTCTGCTGGAGCAGACCCTTTGCACAGAGGATAAATTCAGAATGTTTCAGAGTGTCCTTCACTTCTAGAGTAGGACAGGTATATGGACACTGCTCCCATTCTGGATTAATCTTTATCTTTTAATTTAAAGTTGTGTCCCTCCAAAATTAACTTTTGTGTTTTTATGGGGCATTGAATATTTGTTAAATAAAAACTGTGACAAAGCACAACTCAAGAAACAATGTTTCAGAAGGAAAAAGTAATCTCCTCACAGCAGTAAGATATCCATGTGAACACAGATTCTATTTGCCTGATATAAATCTGTCCATCCTGGTGAATGGCACAGCAAAGAAAGTCCTAGGCTTTCACCTGGTCCTCAAACACTGCAGTATTTTCAGAAAAAAAAAAAAGCTTTCTACTCCCTCAGTCCATACATTCACACTTCTCCCAAGATGGGGCTGCCATCTTTTCTACCACTGCCTTTATTGGACGGGGGAATTTCTAGCTTAAACCATGAATATGCCAAGTCACAATGGCCAAGAAGACCTTAGAGAGAAGATTGTGTGTCTTTTTGTAAGTTGAGTTGATGCCAGTTTCATAATAGTGAAAGCAGTCTATAAGCAAACCAAAGCCACTGTCTATCTCAGAAATAAGTAAGCATAAATGTTTCTCCAATTAAGTTTAATTTAGTGCTGACACTGTTTACTGTGTCATCAATTAAGGACAGGCTATAAAAAACTATATACCATCTACAGTCAGTCTGGCTCCCTGTATACTAAACAAGCTTGTGGCTATTGGCCCCTTCTTTCCATTACCGGCTTCAGCATCTTCATGTATTAGAGCGAGTGAGAATAATAATCATTCTTGCTCACTGAGTACTGAAAATCCACGTTAAACTACTTGGCAATGATAACTGTGCATTTAATACCAACTATTATGAATTTTCTATGGGATCTCATTACTGAGATTCTAGTTTCTTTCCCAGAAGAAGCACATTCCTCCCTCCTTTCCTATGAACAGTCACTGGGTCAGCTTCTGACTCTAACCCATGCAAACTGAGTGCCTTGAGACAGGCATTTGAACCATGAAGTGATTATGAATCTCATGATAAAAAATGAGACTCATTCTTGTATCTCCTCATACGTATGTACAACCTGCTGCCAAAGAGAGCGATTGATGGGCCCAATGAAAAATCATAAGCTTATTTAAAATATGATGGGTTGTTTTAGGTTAATTTTGCTAGCTCAGTCACATGGTATTGAAGCATGGATGTAGATAACAGCATCCTTTTGCAATGTCTGCTAGGATACTGGAAAGATGAGATGACTGAATACACATAAAATATTAAAAATAGTACTGAGCCCAGAGTGCTCATTCTAAAACCCTCTGCTATTTTTGTACACTGTGAGAGAGAATAATTATTATTTACCTAAAACCACATGTACAAGTAAAATAATGCATTTAAAACATATTATATAAACTAAAAGGAATCCAAGGAATGGGTATCTTAAGGTAGCTCTGGAGAATGGAAAACTTGCAGCAGGACAGGATAGTGCAAGAATAGGGAAGTCAAAAGATCTAAAAGGAACCAATTTATATGACCTTGAGCAAGTAGCCAAATTGATTTGTGTTTCTATTAAGATAATAAGAGAATGAATCAGCTTCATAGGGTCCCAAAATCTGATGAACTGCATGCGTAAACACTCATTTGCAAATACTGTTTGAAGACCTACTGGATTCTTATGCAGTCCTCATTTTTAACTTATGCTTCCTTTCCACTACAGATCCATGTATCAAGTGCCGCATGGCACATTCCATATGTGACCACCACGATTCCATTTAATTTCAGCAGCCATACTGTGCTGTTATCCATTTGAAAAGGGACTGGGGGTGCATCCATGCATGTTCGAGTGCTTACACTGACACAGATTTGACGTGTGATTACAAGACGATTATTTTAATTGGTGCCATCACCTCTCTCTTTCACAGGACATTACCATTTATGATGATGTTAATGAATTAGAGTTTATAATGTGCTTGGAAAAATCTGAATGAAGAGTCCAACTGAAGTGGAAAAGGCCATCAATTCCATTCTGCTGGAAGTAACTCAGAACAAGAAAGGAACAGAAGAGGCAAGGAGTAGAAGCCTAACGTGGAAGGGTATATGTGAGAAATTTCCCCCAGGAAGCTGTGCAATGGACTAATTTATCCACAGGGAAGATACGGGCATCTGAGGGATGCTTATAAACAGCTCAAGGGTATTTGTTGGCAAATGTGGTGTTCAGCCATGGAGTAGAAATAAATGCTAGTGGGAAAAATGAGCACAGCAGTCCAAAGTAATAAAGACTTTCCTAGATACTCGAATACATGGGGATGCTTTTTAATTTTCAACAAAGTGAACACAGAATGAAACATAATTTTAAGTATATAATTGGATGAATTGGAACAAGCCAATATATATCCCTAAAATGAAGAGTTCTGTCTGGACATAGAACATTTCTACCAACTGAGAAAGTGCCTTACTATCTGCACCCATCCCAGTGTTCATTCTTTGACAGTAAGTAGCATTCTGTTATTAAACACAGCTTAGGTTTATCTGTTCTAGAAGTTTACATAAATGGGATTACACAGTAGGACATGTTGGTCTTTCACTTTCACAAAATATACTGATTTTAAGATACCAGGATTTAACTGTATTATCTGCACTTTATTGTTGCCTATTGAGTATTAGTATTTTGTGTAGGACTATACCTTGCTTATCTGTTCTTGGTGATGGGTCTATGTCCTATAGTCAGTGTAAAGCCCATGTACTAATATGTCTACTGTCAACTTCAACATAAATGATTGTGTGCTTTCATGCTTCCTGGTGTCTACAATAAAACATACTAAAACCTAATATATCTGTATGCTTAACTACATCAATTTACTAAAAAACTTTAGAGAGCTGTTGTACCTGTTTGAACCCAAATGTAGTATAAGAGATTCATGGCAGTTTTAAAGACTGACAATATTCAGGAAGGCCAATCTTTTTTTATTATGGCAATTTGAGAGGACTTGAATGCCTCATGGTTTTAATATGCACTTCTTTGGCTACTAGAACTATGTATATTCATGAATCTATCAACCATTACTATGTCTTCTTTCATAAAGTATTTATTCATGTCTGATCATTTTACATTGTTTGCCTTTCCAATTTTGAGAAGATATTCACATATTTTTAATATAATTTAATATTTGGGTGTGTCTTGAAAATATTTTCTTTCAGTCTATATCTTTTAATTTTCTGAAAGACAATTTTTTCTTAAATTAGTGGTTTTCAACCTTCCTAATGCTGTAAACCTTTAATACAGTTCCTCATATTGTGGTGACCCTCCCCCTCACCAAATTATTTTGTTGCTACTTTATAGCTTTAATTTTTCTGTGGCTATGAATCATAATGTAAATATCTGATAGACAGAATATCTTATATGTCACCCTCATAGGGGTCATGACCCACAGGTTGAGAGAATCACTGCCTTAAATAAATATGGCTTTGAATACACCCAATATACTAATATTTTTGTTTATGCTTAAGGCTTGAGTGTTCTTTCCCAGATATTATTGTAGTGGGGAGGGGGAGGGCCCAGTACATCATGGGAGGTTCTATCTTTGGGCAGGTAGTCTGGGTTTGTGTTTTTTAAAAAGTACACTGAGAAAACCATTTAACCAAGCAAATAACCAGACCCCTGCTTTGTCTCACCCTCAGTTCCTGCCTCCAGGTTTCTACCTTGAGTTCCTGGCCTAACATCTTTCAGTGGTTGATTGTAAGCTCTTACAGTGAAACGAGCCCCTTTTTCCCTAAGTTGATTTTGATCATGGTATTTATCACAGCAACGGAAACCAAGCTAGATCAACCAATCTCAAACTGATTTTTGTCATAGCCATAACATAAAACTGACATCTACCTCTGCAGGTAGGAACTGCTTGAGAAAGAGAACAACTTAATCACTTCACCAGCTTCAAGGCAGTTGCTGACAGTGGCAGTATTGAGTTTGGGTTTGGGTTTTGTAATGTTTTTGTGTCATCTTTTTAAAAATTGTTCTAGCTTTCAGGCCTTTTTTTTTTTGCTATTGTCTAAATATAACCTGATAAAATAGGATCCTGCTCATCACAATCTGGATATTTGTTTTATGAAGTATTTTATATAGTTAAGGTTCTTGAGCCACAAGAATATTCACTGTTTGGTTGATATCAGCCTATAGGCCTTGCTAATAAAAAGAGACTTGCCCTTTCCAAATTATATATATATATGTGTGTGTGTGTGTGTGTGTGTGTGTAAACAAAGTCCAAATTTTAGGCCCTCTCTATACCTCATTGCTTCTGTTCATCTGTCTTTAAGTAGTCCAAGAGTAGGTCTCAAACCCAAAGCATAAACTGCAGCTACTAGTGTCAGCAGAATGGAAAGGAAAGAGGCAGGAAAGGATCAGAAGTATATTATGGTATGGTACTGCCTTTGGGTTTTGCCAGTGTCTAAACCCACTCCAGTGTGTAGATGCATATTTTTGACATGCTGAGAATGTTTCATTTAGTTAGAGCTCAGTAGCAGAAGAGCTAGTAGTTCCATGTAGTACTGATTGGTTGCTGCTGGTCACATAGAGACTTAAGCACAACCTGGAAGGACACTTGTGAAATTATTAAAATGTGCTTCTATTGATGGAAGGGGACTAAGCTCAATGATAACTATATGCCATCAGTATTCAGAATGTATAATAATTATCTGTGGGCATAGAACAAAACATTTTTTTAATTCTGATGCCGACTTCACCAATGACTGTTGGTTCCCTTAAATCCTGATAGTTGCTACTTCAAGAAAAACAATGCACAGATGCAAAAAAAAGAAAAAGAAAAAAAAGAGAGAGAGAGAGAGAAGGAGAAACTCGGATCTCACTATGCAAAATAGCATCAAAAGCCTAGAACCATCACCGTCAGCCATCTTGGACTTTATAAAGAAATGCATGTCTAGGACTGGGGACACAGGTTAGTGATAAAACATGAGAGCACGTATGAATCCTTCAGCTCAGTCCTTACCATGTGAAAAATAAAATAAAGTAGCATAAAATGCATGAAAACAAATCAGCACTGCAGACTCTCAGGGTGCAACTCAGAAGGCTGTGGGTCAGAAATTGAGTAAGATGAGCTGATAGTGATTCTCATGCACTGTGAGAGTTGAGAAGCATGCCAACAGCATCATCATATGAAAAGTGTTGTCAGAGTTCCTTCAGATTTCTGTACCTTATCTATTAGAGGCCCCCTGCCACACTCTCTAGGTATCCATAAATGGAATTTGCATTTACCATTTCATCCAAACAAAGGAAACCACTCAGCTCCCTACCAATCTGTCAAATACATAGGTCTTCTGAGTTGTGAGACTGCTGGAGATTGTCAAGTGATAGCATAGGAAGAACATCTATGGGGCATGGTGGTTTTGAGGGTGGTTAGGGAAGTCACAGCCTTTATATTATGAGTCAACTACAGTCACTTCAACAAGTCCTTAGTCACTACCTGGGACATGATTCAGGAACATGGAGAGCAGATTTGTTCTTTATGGTCCCATCAAACTTTTCTGGCAACCAGAAAAGTGCCACACCAGGGTTGGGATTGGCTCTCTTTGTTTATAGCCCATTCAATCATAAATTTGGATCAGGGGGCCACAGTGATAGCTCTTCTTTGAGGAGCTGTGTGAGAAACAGAAGGAGCTGAAGAAAAGGTGTGAAGCACCTCAGAAAAGCATGGGCTGAACTGCTGTTCCTGGGAGGTCACTTCAGTCCCGTGGCTAAATAAATAAATACATAAATACATAAATTCATAAAAATAAAATAAGATTCTGTCATCTTGTATATTTCTGTGCCATTATAGATACAGGTTTGATATTTCTGCTCAAAAGAGTCATTTTCTTTGTGGTTCTTGTCCTCTTTTTAAAGATGTCATGATGCGTATGATGAGACCAAAGCAATGAAGCATGAAATCAAAAGCTACTCTAGGAGTTTTCTCACTGGTGCACAGACTTAAAAATCAAGGGAATCATTTGCAGTGCATCTGATGGTGGTGCTGGAAGGAAATAACTGGAAGAAAAAGCTTGCAACAATAATAACAGAAGCTGAAAAGCCTAGAGTCCGAATCAAAATGGGCTACATGTGTCCAAAGATAGTACACAAAACCAGATAGCTTGGTGGGCCATATAAATGGGTGTGTATGGTGTTTCATAAGCATGTTTGTGGGGGGAGGTGAAGGGAGATGTGTGTGTGTGTGTGTGTTGTGTGTGTGTGTGTGTAACATGAATGAATGCATATGGCATAAATGTATGTGTGTGTGGCATGAATGTGTTGGTGATGAATGTATGTACTTAATGTATGTGAAATGAGTATGTGTGTGAGTGTGTGAATGTGTG
This sequence comes from Grammomys surdaster, assembly GCF_004785775.1. NCBI lineage: Eukaryota > Metazoa > Chordata > Mammalia > Rodentia > Muridae > Grammomys > Grammomys surdaster. The sequence continues at coordinate 781,521 of NW_021604720.1, read as the reverse complement.
AGTGTGTGAATGTGTGTGTGTGTGTGTGTGTGTGTGTGTGTGTGTATGCATGTGCATGTGCACCTGCGAGCCTTTATGGAGTTCGAATACATGGAATGTATTTGATAAAAAAAAAAAAAAGGCTGCTTTGCTAACCAGGCTCTTAACTTTCAAAGGTATTATAATCGATAAGAATAATAATTTTAAAAATTGATTGAGTACTCTCAACATATGCCAGTCACTGTGCTGTGAGACCTTTACTTCAGTTCATAGAATTATTGTTACAAACCATGAAAACGGTACAATTATTATTCCCCTTACACAATAGAAGACTTAGAACCCAGAAATGAAAGATTCCTTTAACTTGGCCAAGGTTATCTAGCTAGTTGGTATATTTTACATTAGGTGAAGATTGGCCACTATAAGATTAAAGTACAATATGTTTCTTCAGATTCATCTGTTGGGGGGAAGCATGGTATTATTTCAAATAGCACAAAACCTAAGCAATAATAATCAGCTGGTGTTATTTCATCCCTGGAAACACATCTGTCAATGAATGGAGATATTTTCTGTTATTGTACTGAGAAAAATATTACAGGTACCATCTAGGTAGATCCCAGAGATGCCTCTACATATCTCACAATGCAGAGGGCAGATTCCCACCACTAACTCATTTGGTTGAAATGTCAGTAATACCAAGGTTAAGAAACGTGGGCTCTGATAATCATGTCATATTCATAAAAGGTCTTCACCTGCTAATTAAATTCCTTGGTGGTGATAATTATCTCTCTGAAAGACTCTACTCATCAGAGACAAAGGAGGCCTCTTGGCTGATACATACAAACTTCCAATCTGGACACTAAGGTTTTTGTTCACAAAGAACCATGATTCACACATGAGAAAAGTCTGTTGAAGACTAACAGGGTTATGGCTGTCCCAGATCAAGGAGCCAGAATGATAGGAGGCTGTGGCTGCATAAGTATGATGTGATGGTCCCAGAAGTGAAATTGGAATTGTTGGATGTGTGTGCAATTTCAAGTCCTCCACATGCTAGTATGAATGACCATTCTGCCTAATAGGAAGGAAGTGCACAATGCTAACTGGCTTCCTGCCAGCAGGTGTTCAACCTTCTCCATCTCCACACACCATTACAGACGATTGGCTCGCCTCTCTCAAATTCTGCTGGCTGCCCACAGAATCTAAAACACTATTTTGTCAACGAGTAGAAACTGGTGACTAAAGGGAGTGAACTGATAAATCATAAAGTTGCCAGCAGACAAGAACCGAGAGGACCATAAATTTGTAGGGGCTCTTTAACCAATTCAGTTGGTAAAGGGGTTTGGGTGGAATTTAATATTTTTATGATAATTCCCTACCATTTCATTTTCTCTAATTCCTATTTCATTGTCTTGCTGGTTGATTGAACAAAAGATTATTCTAAAATATGAGTTCTTGATTGGCTCTTTTAAGAGAATGGAAAAAAGAATGAAATAGCATTTGTTTGTGCTCTGTGCTCTATAGCTTTCCTGGGCTGCTTGCTGTGTAGAAATAAAGGATTCCTGACTTTGGCCTGTCATTCTATAGCAGTGATAATTAAGAAATATCCTCCCCTCCTCCAAATCTCTTTGATACACTTTAGAATCATTTCTCCTGTTCCAGTTGCTCTATTCTCAAGACAGCGGGACATATCTGCAATAACCCAGATGGCAGAACTCTCCTTCTCATTTGAGCCACTTCAACTATTTCTGCACAAGCCCTTGTCACAGCTTCCATAGTCTTTATTTTAAACTAACCCTAAGAATAAGCGGGATAAAAAGAAAAGGCAACTATCTCTGAAGGTGAGCCACTTTTTCAAAATTAGCCCCTTATAATACCTATACTCTTAGCCTACAAAACATATCTACATTCATATTGTTTTACATACATAGTATTAGAGACTAGCCCACCCAGGCCAAACAGTCTAGGAGAGTCTGAGCTAAGAAATCAGAATGATTCAAGTACAGACACATCGTTCACAAACCACATTACTTAATTGAGGCCCACCTGAGCCTCAATGTCTCATCTCTAAGATGGCTATAATGGGGAATCCATGTGTTAAAAATTCCTCCAGTAAGTGCTATTGTGAGTGCTATAAAACCATAGATTTTAGTGCTGTGTTAGTTTAATTCATGCTATTATCAAGATCGTCTTGTCCCAAACCCCACACAAGCTTGCAGACTATTTACTGCTTAATGGAGAAAAGCTATCAGCCAAGTATTTTGCTTTTGCAGGTACTTTCAGGATCCAGTGGGATATTCAGAGAACCATTTGCATGGGAGGAATACTGACAGTCCCCTGACACAGTGGCTTTCATTTCACATGAGGTCACATGAGGAAGAGGAATGGAACAAGTTTTGCTAGACAAATGAGATCGCTTGCTTCAATCTGCAGCTCTTCCTCCACAAATCTCAGCTTTCAGCTGGCTATGCTAATCTGGTTCTCCACTCCACCTTTTCTTCTATGCCTTTTTTGTTTTTCTTGCTCTCTTTTCTTGGCTGTCTTTACCATTTTCTAAGAGGTCACTATTCAAATGTTCCCTCCTATCTCATTCCTCTCTGTGTAATGCTAAGTGAGATCACAACTCACAATGGCAGATGTTGGGACATTCGAAGAACTGGTTAACCCCAGAATCATTATTTAATCAAGACAGATGGCTTGCAGGAACACCTTTGAATGGTGAAAATGGTTGAGTGTCCCACCTACTTTTCACATCCCTTCCATTATAATACTTCATATGACACCTTAATGCTGAAACTTAGTGTTCTTGAGAGATGTGATCATCACTTTCCTTACTGAAACTCTCAAGAAGAGAGTAAGTTCACATTTAGTTATCTTTGTAACAATTCTAAGAACAAGGATCGTAAGACATAGAAAAATTGAGTGTTTTTTCCTCAGCATATCCCAGAACTGAAGGTTACATTAAGACTAGAACTTACCTCCCCAGAGGTAAGGTTCAGTACTTTATTAATAAACTACATTCACTCATCGGATGGTCCATTTTCTTCAAATGTGATTATCCATTTTAATCATGGTATTATAATGGATGTGCTCCTTGACTTTAAATAACTCATTTCCAAATATATCAGGTCACCTAAACTCAGCTAAAATCACTATGAATGAAAGTACCTGCTAAAATCCAGGTTCTTTGACATCCATTATTTCATAAAAACCTCTGAACCATGGATTAATATTCTCACTTAGCAGCCAAGGAAACTGAGAGTCAGGAAAAAATAATGATGGTAATGGGCCTGGAAATTATATAGCTCTTGGAACTGTTCATTAAATACATAGTTCAAAATCTAGAGCTATTTAGGGGAAGTTGGACTTGAGCTTTGCTCTGCTTACTGTGAGGTCATGGCTTATCCCATACAAGTCCATCCTTGCGTGTTTGTTTAGATCATTTTCTCTTTGAGCACTTTGTCTCCCATCTCTGCAATGGAAACCCCACCATTCTCCAGCCTCAGGTCAGACATATTTTCTGCAGTAACATTCTATTAGGGCCCTAATATATTTTCAGATTTCTTAACCCATCATTCTCTGTAGACATATCATTTAGCATGACTTTTTTATCCTGGAACATTTAACCTTCCATTTCTAGCATTAGAATTATTTGTAAGCTATTCTGTTTCCCCAGAAACATTCACTCACTCAGGTATTTCCTCACTTATGGAACATTTACTTTTGCCCACTTTGTGGAGGACACTGGTAGGCATGAGGATATATCAAGTAGGGAGGATTTTTTCTCTTTTGCTCATACCTCAGTGATGGATGATCAAGGTGACAGACAATAAATCAATCAATAACCAAAATACTTACATATTGTGGTCATGGTAGGAAAGAGAACACTGGAGTAGTGAAATAGAAGGAACTGAGGGAGCACCCCTGAAACTAACAAGATACTTCCAGGGAAAGACATGATTTGAGATTAAAATGGCTCTGAAAAGATCATTCAAACTTGAATTGCTGGAAAGTCTTTGCATGATTCTCACATGAAAGGATTTAGGTCAAAGTGACAGGTATGTTTGAAAAAGAGTGGGAAGATTCTAGCCAGGAAAGGAGAGTGGAAAGAGAGATGCTTGTTTCCTATATTTAGCAAAGGATAACATGGAATGGTAAGGAGCATGTGTTTCTGAGCCAGTCCCCTCAACAATGTGAAAAACTGTCATGTCCTTTTGGAACTGTGTCATATTGGACAAATAAATCCCTTGCTTTCTTTCATCTTTGATATTCTCAGTATGGGTTCTTCGATTTTCTCATATAAGTTAAAAATGGAAGTAACTAAACCAGTGCACATTTGGATAGCAACTGGTATTAAGCATGAAGGAATGCGGTTATGAGGCTAACAGGACATCTATAGAGTTCACCAACACCACCAGATATCACCTAAAATGCAACCAGAGCTAAAAGATTCTTCTCAGAAAGGGAGGATGTCACCTGCAGGTGAAATTCTGGAGGAGTCCAAGATACCTGTCATCTTCAAGGTCAGCTCGAGGACAGGGACACTTCTACATTCCATGAAGACAGTTTCAACTTCTGTGATAACTCCGGTGACTCTCCTAACAATGGTGAGCCAGCTTTTTGCAGTATCTCCTTTCAGCACATTGTCAAGTGAAAATATTGTGCAAATGCTGACTCCTGCGGTTTTTGTTTAGTTTTGTTTCTTCTGGGTATTTTTGTTGATGTTTCTAAAACTAGAACATATTCCACAATGGGTTTTGTTCTCTACCCAGATTTTCGCATTCAACGTGCATACATTAGAGAAGGCATGCCCAGGCTTTCAGCCGCTCAACAAAATATAAAAGTCACACTCTTTGTCAAACAAACATGAGAAATTCGCCCAGATTTCAAGAGAGACCCAGGAAACAGAGGCCAGGGAGCTGAGGATTTTTGCTCACCCATAACTCTGGTGACAAATCAGCAATAAAGTAAGACTGGATATGGGGATCCTTGCTGCAAAGGGAAAGTGTAAAGTTCAGATAAATAATTGGAATTTTTGCAGGACAGTCATTCTTGTAGCTAATTAAAGTCAAACTTTAAGTTGTTAAGAATAACTCATTAGGGATAAGAAGTGAGAAAAACCCTACTGACTGGGAAGTGAATTAAAAGCTGTACAGGCACCTTTAGCATAGGACAGGAGATAGGCAAAACAACTTGATCCTACTAGCAAATCTAAACTTTTTTTTATATTTTCGATAAATAGATACATTCCAAAGATACTATTTTTCATAATTGAAAAAATAATCCATCTATTTAAGCTTTGATTGAGTGACCTAATACATCTCAACTTTTATACAAAGCAAAAGAAAAATAAATCCGTTTCTTTACTGTATCATTAAGTCTGTCTACTACATTTTATTGGGATATAAAAACTGTCTTTTCATTACATATGTTTAGGCCTTTAGAGTTCTGTTTGTTGACTTAGGGATATAAAGAAAGAAATAATATTCTCAACAATTCTTCTCAGATAAATACTCTATAAATTGCAAATAATGTTCTCACTATTCAGTGGAGATTCAATATATTACACCTAAGAACAAACCTAGATTTTACATGGTGGTATTTTCTGACAGTAGTAATTACATAGATTTACAAATATCCAGTCACACCCCCTTCATAGTGTATGTTAATTAACTTGTCTAGTCTTTGGAATCCTAGCAGTCTACAAAGTCAGCAGGATCATTAAACCCAATCATATTTTCAACCTAACCTGATATTTCACTAGAGCCATTCAAATCAATTTACCCAACAGAGACATTTGTCCCTGGCCTGTCACCACTACCCATAACAGGCGTCCTACACTTCTTTATCTTTTGGCAGGGCCATCATAAGTGAGCAGCACAGGAGGTGATATATGAGAACTCAAATAAGTCATAAATCCTGCAGCCCTTCGTCTCCTGTCAGGCAGGCTGAATTAATGCCCACTGGCCTTGGCAATGGTTCTTAGCTCAGCTCTAGGAAAGTCAACGTAAAATGACATGCTCTTTTAGGAGTGGCTCTCCTCCCAACGTGGTAAAGAACATGGAAGCGAAAGAAAGAAGGGAAATGTCAGATACTTTATTCTCTAACATGTTACTTCAGAATGAAAAGACCTTGGGAGGTCAGCTAAAGTAACTGGAAATCATTCATTTTCCTTTCACCTCTCTCTGCCTGATATAAATGGCTAGGAGCCAAGAAGATATGAGGAGTATTCAGAGAACTCACACTTCTCATCCACTGCAAGAGCAAAGGCTTGCAATGCATTTGGAGGAAAACATGGCATGTTCGGCAGTTCCCAGTCTATAAGAGAAACTATCTAAGCAGCATCCGGGTTCCCTAGAAACAGACTTTTATAAATGAGCCCAACATGTTTCTGAATGATGAAGCTTAGATTGCTCCATCCTGTTTTCTTCATCTCAAAATCAACTGCCATTTTCACCCTAACTCAACTATAAATAGGTGTGATATTGCCTGATAAATCAAGACTGGAAGTTGGGAAAAGCTTTGTAAGAATGGTCAGCAAGACTTTGAGACATTTTTAAAGCCTCTTGTCCTTCTAACCTATGGGTCATGACCCTTTTGGGGTTCAAATGACACTTTCACAGGGGTCTCACAACAGAAACCCTGTATATCAGATATCTGATTATGATGTATTGCAGTAGGAAAAGTATGGTTATGACATAGCAATAAACATAATTTATGGTTGGGATCGCTACAACATAAGGATTTGTATTAAAGGGTCACAGCATTATGAAAGTTTACAACCGTTGCTCGAAGAAAAGTATAAACATTGCCATTAGCAAGTGCATTAAAACTAGATCCCTTAACTCCACCTGGTCCCTGGTCCATTCTTCTTATTATAATCCTCAAAGTACCGTGAGATAATTATGTGTCTGCATATACCTAATTTTCTATCTTTCACAGTCTATATCTTAAATAATGTAATTTATGTCAATATCCCCAAGAAAGCAAAGCCCCTTTGAGATTATAGGTATCAGTTTCCACCACCTGGTGCCCATTTGCCTACCTGTAGCTTCTTCTTGTCACATCATTAAAATAACAAAGTAAAACAAAAAATAAAATATTATTGTTATTATTATCATTATCATTATTGCTTGGTTTGCATTATATGCTATGATTTGCACTTTAGTTGTTTTCATCATCAGCACATTTACCTTGTATTCATGAGAGGGTGCAAGATTGGAGAAAAATGGAGAATTCACACGACCATACCTTCTGCCTCACATACATTCATTTCATGTACCACAAGTGTCTCATCATTGTGAAGTATCTAAAACACTGTATTTTATTTTTAGTAATTATTTTTGTCATTTTCAGAAAAAAAGACAAATTTAAAATAATCAGCTGTAGTGTTACTTCAAACAAAAAGGATCTTTAGGTGCTTTGAAATTATTATGAAAAGTGGAAAGCAGAAAAAATATTCACTAAGCATAATACAAAATAGTCACTGGCTTCTTAATTCAATGATTTTATAATTATATTTCTTCTACATATCTAAAAGTACATGCAACAATACCATGGGAAGGTAAGTGTATAAAACCCTAACACACTTCAAAGTTCAAGCATGAACTGATTACATCAAGGAAAATAAAATAAAAGTAATCCTTTTTTTCCTTTTAGAAATATTTAAGTTCCAATCAATCTCATTAGAAAGTAGATAGTAAAAGTCTACTATGGCAGTAAAATCATACCCATAGATATTTATGTGCATGTATACACTTGTATGCAGGCTTTGTATTAAGTAATACATGTTCATATATAGTAATATATTAATAAATAGTAATAATGAAATAAGATTCATCTAAACCCTTGCAAAAATATGTGTCGATCCTCTGTGGGGGAGGATGTGCCTGAACCTGCTGGGACTGGGTGCCCCAGGGTAGCGTGGTACCAAGGGAGGAATCTCCTTCTCTGAGGAGAAGGGGAGGGGGGAAATGGGAAGGGAGTTGTGGGGGTGAGTTTGGAAGAAAGGAGGGAGGGGGCTGTGATCAGATATAAAGTAAATAAAAGATTTTTAAAAACACAGCTTGGGAAACATAAATTTTATTCTACGTTGCAATATTATGTAACTAGAAATATAAAGGTGCAAGAGTGAGAAACAATCATTATGATTAATTTGAGTGACTATCACACAAACTGGTGATCTTATTTCATGTACTCTTGTTCCCCTATGTCTGAATGGAAATCATATAATTTGAGTTATACTGGGTCCATGTATGTCACTTTAACAGAGAAAACAGCAGAATATGCATTTATTGACCTAAATACTTGGGGTCTCTGGAATTATAAAAACAAAGTATATTTTACTAGAAAAACTTAGGATTTCTATAAATATGTCCACATAGTCGATGGAAAGAAATAGGACTTGTTCTTTTCACATGAATAGCTGTCAGAAGAGAATATCATATACATTTCCATGAAAAGGCCATCTATGGCATGCTTTATATAATGAAAGGAATAAATTAAGACCCTCATGAAGATGAAATATGAGACAAGGCTAAGGAGCAAGCCCTATTCAAAGGACAGTCCTCACTTAAAACAATTCACCTCTATATCTTCCTTCTTAAACAATGGACATGAAAATACCTCTGGATTTTCCTGGTTTCGGTCAAATTTGTCTTGTCTTCTGGCTTTTTCCTGGTTACTTTCCATACACTGGCTTTCTCTTAAGAATGGCTCATACTGGTAAGAGGAAGAGTATGAACCAGCTAAAGCTAAAGTGAGATCAGATGCTTAAGCCTGCAAATCATGCCCATGGGTTTTAGTGTGCTCTGTGTATCCTATGTATTTCTTAGACATGGGGATGATTTGAATCACTTCATCCTACATGGCACCAGGAGAGAGGTTCGTTTCATAAAGGAATCTCCCAACCATTTTCCACAGCATTTGTTTAGAATAAAGAATCATTGCAGAGTTGACAGTAATGGTGCACAATAGTGAGCTATTGTAAGATTCAGAGGCAATGCTGTGTGTGACTCAGTTCTATGCAACCTCAATGGATTTCCATATTCCCAAAAGCCATGTGAAGTTGTCTGAAATAATTTTCTGCACTAAAGTCTATTTTTAAAATGTGCTCCTGAATCAGCTGTAATAAACTAAAGTAGTTGACTTAGAAAAATGCTATTATATATAATAAGACAAGTCTATATAGATATTATGATCCCTTATTTTTCACAGGCTCCTATACTTCTTTCTTTTAACATTTAATGTTTTATTTAACTATGTGTGTATATATGTATTTGAGTGTGGGTTATGAGTGTGGGGGTAATGCCCATGGAGAAAAGGACATTATTAGGTACCCTGGAGCTGGAGTTGCAAAAGTTTGTGAGCCATCCAACATGGATGACAGAAATCAAACTTTCTTCCTCTGTAAGAGCAGTACACACTCTTAACCACTGAGCCACCTCTACAGCCCCAGGATCTTATATTTTACATGTGTATCTCTGGGTATCTTATTAAACTCTCTTGAGTTTCAAGTGTAGGGGAAAAGCAGGTACCAAGGTATCCTTCCTTTTTCACAGTGGTACGGTAAGTCTCAGGCAGTTAAATTACTTGCCTCATAATGTTCTCCTCAATAAGACATCTTTGTCTTTCAAATGTGTTTATCCATATGTGTATGCAATAGAGAATATCGCAAGACAGATAACACTACATGCAATTGCTTCTGACTTAACAGAGGTGACCCTGGGCTATAGTTTTTGGATAAGTGTTCTCAGAATGGCGATATGTTGAAAGCTTAGCTCCTGGAGTGAAGTTACTAGAATGGAGTACAACATTTAGGAGGCAGATCAGCAAGCTTTAGAAGTAGAGGATAAATCGGGCAATAACCTAGGAGGTGTTTGGATAACTGATGCCAGATTCAGGGTATAGGTTGCTGTAGAATCCTAACCTCTTCTCAGCTCTTTTTGCCCCATGGCTGTTGATGCAAATGGTTTTTGCCTTGCTACACAATCCCACCATGATGAATAACCTACTCAGATACTCAGAACCATCTTTAATACCCACATCTTAGACTAGAAATCTCACAACCACAAAGCAAAGTAAACTTTCTTCTTAAATTTTCCTTCTCAGGTTCAAGTCAATGATCAACTGGCAATGTGCCTTGGAAACAATGGTCCTAATAAATATTTCTATTTTTGAAGTTCTCTTTATTTAAAATAATAACCAGAATCATCCTTCTTTATCATCTAGGAACATAAAGGTCACTAGGACTTGCTATAAATGTTGCCTCTAAATGCTCCTCATACACACATTGTCTGGTTTGCTAGGGCCAGGCTGAGGCTTTGGGAATCAGTCATTTTGACAAGTGACCTAGGGGTTTTGAAAAAAAATACTAGAAAAACATATTGTGCCCCTAAGCCCACTGAAAATTTGAGTCCTATCTTTTTAAGCAGCCCATGGCTTATCTACTCTGCTCATTGAGTACCACTGGTTCAGGAAAAAGAAATGCTACTATGAAACCAGGTGCAATCTCATATCAAAAAATGGATTCAAGTTCTTCATAGTTGGTACTCGCTTAAAGTTCTAGTCCAGATAAGGCCTTACTAGGACTAGGACAACTTCTTATAAACAAGCCTAGGACTATGAAATCAAAATAAAGATCTTGGTTATTGCAGATTTGATTAGTCTGGCCTTGTATTTCCCACATTATGCTCCTTGAGGCAGTGTACTTGGGTTTCATGAAATATTCATAAAGATGTACTCTATAATTCAAACTCTTTGAGAATCCTTAGGTTGTATTTTCTTGCCCATGTAGCTAGAATAGGGTTAATCAAAATCAGAGCTCTGTAAAAGAGAGATATTCCCAATCCCCACATCACTTGACCACATGTTCACTGTCCCAGACAACCTTATGAACATCTGGAAGGTCCCAGTGTTCTGTGAGACACCTGTCAACTCATAAACACATAGACCTTTCACATGCAGATATTTGAAACATGACCTGCATGAAGTCAGTCCTTCAGTGAATTCTCAACCTGCCTTTACTCATTAAGTGGAAGTGGGAGTTACTCAAACACCTTCAGTGAGTCAGGCACTGTGCCAGGAAATTGAGCAGAGCGGCAAAGAATATTTATTCTGATATAGACGTAGGCAGAGTTTCTCCCCTCAAGGTGTATGCATAGTGAAAGGAAGGAGAGAGAGGCCAGTAATTAAATATAAAGTATGAACTGTTACAGGAAAGGCTAACTCAGTGCACAGGGTCATAAAATGATTCTTGGCAGAGGTCAAAGTCTGAGCCCTGAGAGTCAAGTATGAATTACCCTAGCAAAGAAGACAAAGCATGCAGCAGGCGTACAAGAACTGAAAGCTCAAAGCATCTTACGGCTGAGTAAGAGAGGAGCATTGAGAAGGGATGCAACACAAGAGGTAGCAAGAGAGCTAAAAGCCAACAGTCACAGCACATCTTCACCTTCATAGAATTCAGCAGTTTTACTGTTAACAACCCTGTGAATTAGGTGACTTTATTCTCCCCATTTCACAGATGAAATAGCTTGATCCTGTAGAAGTAAAATGACCATAAAGATAGATACAAAGGTGAAATGGGATTTGAATTATGTGTTGGGGAGTGGGAGATTTTATGTGTGTGTGTCTTTGTCTGTGTGTAATCTCTAAATGCCAAAAAGAATCATTAGATTGTTTTAACCAATAAATTGTTAGTAAATTGTACTGACTAGTGGAAATAACTGGCTACAATACGGGAACTTAAGTAAAGGAAGAGTGGAGGCTTAGAAACCACTCAGCATTTTGTAGAGGCCTGGGGAGTAGTGATTTAAGAAATGGAGAAGCTTAACCACAGGGACATTGGGACAGTCAAGTGTCACATTCTTCACTGTGATGCACAGAGAAGATACATACTCTTACAGGAGCCACCCAGCTTTCCTTTTGTCATTTTTGGATCACTTCTGTTGAGGGCAAAAAGTTTTAGGTAAATTAGTGATCTCTGACACAATAGATATGGGATTCTTAAATCTGCTAAGACCTCTGTGAGGAGGGAAATACTGCCTTCATGGTAGGCTCCCTAACCTAGGAAAACGATTAATAAATGAATGTCTACTAAATATGTGATGTTCTAAATTTGACTGAATCAAACATAGTTCAACTTCAGAAGAGTAAGTTTTAGAAAGGGTCAAGGTGATAGAAGCAACTATAATTTTCCAGATAAAACAAATTTCCTGTGTAAAATATTATGTACTCTCCAAATACTAATTGCCCAGAGTTCATTTTTAATGATATATAATTAAGGGTAGTAACACTCAAATAGAATTCTAAAGAAATGTATCTTCAACTAGAGGGATGGAAAATATTTCTCATCTTTGTTTAGTGTGTCCTCGCCATTACTCCAGGTTTTGTATTTGACTGCTGGGATTCTTTTTGCATTAATTATTTTATTTACTCACATTACAAATATTGACCTGTTTCCTGGTCCCCCATCCAAGAATTCTTCTGTTGAAGAGGGTTAATAAGCCCTCTTCCCACAGCTTCAGAATCTTAGCTGCTGTTATGTTTCCCTGAACCACACTAAAGCAAATAATAGCAACCATGAAAATTGGAAACATCATTTGATTTATTTACATATGGTCCAATTAAGATACATGTTTCCTCCTGTTTATACTATAAAATAAATTTTACTCACTTTACAATTCCCTCTCCTTTTGGTGAGCCAAACGGAATATAAATTGTAATTGATTAACTCTTGATTCTGAGTTTGATTTTTGGATACACAATATAAACAATCATTAAAGGAGGATTAATTCAGCTACACCAGATGGATTCCAATCTGTTTTGCAAGTTTATTACGATTCTCATTTTCTTAGAAAATTGAGAAGATGGTATGACTTCACTGTCCTTGTGAGCTTGCAATGCCCTTAGTCTTGACTTGGATGTTTGACAGGAACAAAAGTAATAGACAATTTCCCAACAAATTGTCAAACTTGACTTTTTTCTCTTTCTTATTTTTTGAACTTTACTTAAAATATCCTTTCTACAAAACATCATTTATTTTATTTTTCTTCAAATCAGAATTAGATCTAATTTCAAGAGTATATCACAAATAGTTGCCTAAGATAATTGCTTATAAGATAGAATATATCATTTCAAATGTACTTTGGTTTTTTTTCTAAAGATTTATTTATTTATTTATTTCATGTATATGGGTATGCTCTTTTCATGCACACCAGAAGAGGACGTCAGATCTATTGCAGGTGGTTGTGAGCCACCATTTGGTTGCTGAGACCTGAACTCAGGACCTCAATAATAGCAGCCAGTTCTCTGAACTGCTGAGCCATATCTCTAACTTCTTCAAATGTATTAATACTGAGTTTAAGAAAAATTAAATATTTACTATGCTAGATTTATGGTTTATAACGCTTCACTTCTAAGGCATAATATAGAGATTTGCCTCAGTTAAATTAACTGAAGAGCCCATTCCTTTCTTCCACTTAAAGTTGATCATCATTTATCAGAAATAAAAGATTTCCATTGCTTGCCTAAGAAACTTCTTTACACATGAAGAGATAAGAACTTAAACAAGGTAGGCAATTTCCAAAATGAAGGTAGAAATGACATGCATATTTATTGGAAATTAAAAAACATAAAGTCATAATCAGAAATATGAAAACCCAACACCACCCTTTAAAGTGGAAGGGAGTCATGAAGTAGATAGCTGAATAGATACAGAAATATGGAGAGTAAAATACAAGCTTCATACAGAAAAAGTACAGAAGGAGCCAAGCACATACGCAGGAATAACAAGGATTCGTGATAAACTCACCAAAAGACTAAATAATAAAATATAGTAGAGATACAGTTTTAAAGATATTGATATGAGCAGATAAAAGACACATCTATACCAAACTGAGATAACCAGGGGTTCGAGATTTGGTCCAGCAGCTAGGAGCACTGCCTGTTCTTCCAGAGGATCTAGGTCTAGTTCTCAGCAACTACATGGCAGATCACAACTGTCTGTAACTCCAGTTCCAGGAGATCTGATTCCCTTTTCTGGCCTCTGCAAGCACTAGGAATGCACATAAAAAATTAAAGATTTTAAAGTGAAATAAGTACATAGGTAGCCAAAATAGAAGGGAAACAAATTGAGAAACTTCAAGAAACTTGAAAGAGAGAAGGAAATAAAGAAAGGAATAAAGAAAGAAAAGAAGGAAAGAAAAAAGAAGGAAAGAAATCTATACCAGATATAAAAATGGAAGGAAGTGAAAACAATAACACCATGGGGAAAACTATCAGATAAAGAGATAAATATAAAAGCACACAATAAGCCATGTAGTTAGAAGTTTGAAGAACTAAGAACAAATAAGAGACTCTGGAGAGCAAAGAAAGCACAAAAATGTCTACCAAGAAAAGGGACCAGATTGAAAGCAGCAGGTCTCTTGGAAGAAACATTAGATAATGGTACTTTGCCCTTGATGATGAGTGGGAGAAGTCTGTTGCCTATGCAGGCTCTGGAGTCAGAGGGATGCCTGGCTGTGAAGGTTGTTTCCTGGACTGTTGATCAATGAGAATCACAGCAGTAAATCATCTGGTTCTGAACTTGAGATGATTTGGGCCCTTCCAAGAGACATTAGGCAAAGCCTAGAGATGGTTTCATTGTGATGACTGGTTCTTGGGGGATACCTATGACATCTATATAAAGAAGCTAAGTTTATTGCTAGATGCCCTATGATTCATAGTAATATTCTCCCCTTAAAATGAGTCATCTGGTTCAAAATGACAATAGATGGCCTGCTGAAAAGTAACATATTGCAATCTATTCTTACAAGAAAAAAAATAACCCTTCCATCTGACAGAAAACCAAGAATTTTAAAAATTGTCTACTTCTGGGGATTTTAAGGTTTGATAACAAGTACTAAAGGAGATCTGGGGCAGCCTGCTAGGAGATGCTGTTAGCTAAGTACTTCTGGGTACATAACTCCCTTATTAATATTCCCAATTGTCAGTAAAGTGGAGGGCTACCATAGAGCAGATGCACTTTGGTAAGTTTAACTGTCACTTTTAAGGTCAAAAATGAAAAGGTGTGTAGTGGGGATATGATTCAGTGAGTAAAATTCTTACACACAAGTGTAAGGACCTGGGTTCAGAACCCTGGAAACTTCGTAACACTATATGCCTAAGGGTGTCATCTCACCCACATGTTCACTTGAACTCATACATGTGGTGAAAAGATTCTTTTGAACTGAAAAGGAAAAAAGGCAAAACTACCTGATAGTAATTATACTTTTGCTAATTGTTGAGAAAATATAGGCTAGCCACAAACTTAATAAGATTAACGTATCTATTCTAGGGCTGGAGAGATGGCTTATTGGTTAAGAGCATGGACCATTGACCGCTCTTCCAGAAATCCTGAGTTTAATTTCCATCAGCAATATGGTGGCTCACAACCATCTGTAATGAGATCCAATGCCCTCTTCTGGTGTATCTGAGGACAGCTACATTATACACATAGATATTAAATAAATAATATTTTTTAAAAATCCATTCTATCTGTTATAATTCGAATGACTTGAACTTTCTAAAATTACACACACATACACAGACACACACACATAATCATATTTATCACATTGTAGAAAATTCTTAGTTTCAGATGCTTTTATCCAATGTTTGTACCAATCCTGAGATCCCTGTCCCTCACTTAAAGAGAATTGCATTCCTGATTATCTCTAATATAGCCATTGGGACTAACAAAGTAATAGAAGTAGAAAACATTGGGGATAAGCTCAGGTATTGAAGAAGAAATGAGCTGCCTTTCTTTGAAACAGATGAGCAATAGCTTCCTTGTTTGAACAAATGACTATCTTTATGGAGATGCCAATTCTTACCCCAGACATTACTTGTCTCAAAATCATTCAATATATTTTTTCTTGATACCTATCTTCCTTTTTTATCATTCTTATCTCTCTATCTCTTTCAAGTTTGTTTTAATTCCCTCTTTAAAAATGAATTTAGTAGTTCTTTGTCCAATTCAATGTTTCCCTAGGAATGCCCTAGCCTTGACAAATACAGCTCCCTTCCACAACTATGCTTTCTCTCTGGTATATGGCTATACATGAACTACAATGACAATTACACTGGGTATAGCCTCATAGTGAAAATAACAAGGAACAAGAAATTTTCTCATTCACAACAGCTTCTGTGTGTAACACAAAAGCTTTGACAGTTCCTAGATCAATGGAATAATGAAAAAGTCTTCTCCAAGCTCTCCTAGTGTCCCTGAAACTCCCCCAATAGGGCTATACACCATCATACTCCCAGCCAATAATAGCTCTCCCCCACTGTAGAAAGCTGACAATCATTTAAGTCTGTACTGGTGTTCCCTCTCATCTGTCATTTCCCAAACACCAGTCATTTATACTGCAGTAAACAGTACATTAGCCACTAGACAGTTCCTAATCAGTCATCTCTTTTGTTTGATCCACTTTATCTATTCAGTGGAGGAACTGCTGGAAAAGACTTCCCCTGGCTAATGAGGAGGTGGATATCTAACCTTGCTCACAGCTTATTCTTGGGCAAAGAGGGTGGTGAACACAACAGAGCCAAAGTGTGACCTTGTGATTTCTTGTTAGAGACTCCAGTTTGGATCAAACATTTAAGGAACTGAAGGATAGTTCTAGAATACAATAATTACCCATTTCATCCTGCAATCATTCTTTATTGAAAAACTTAAAAATTCTTTATTGATGTGTATTATATGCATATGTGTATGTGTGTTCATACATATCAAGTGGCCCATAGAGGCCTGAAGAAGATGTTGGGATTCCTGGAGCTGGAGTTATAGGCAGTTGTGAGCTGGCCAACACTGATTCTGGGACTGGATTTCAATTCCATTCCTTTACAACAACAATAAGTTGACTAAAGTCCTCTGCAGGAAGAGAATATGCTCTTAAAGCACTAAGCCACATTTCTAGCCCAGACATGATTGTTTTATGCTGACTTCTGGTGTTATGTACCCAGAATTGCTAAAACATGAAGATCATTACAACTATGAAAAAAGAAAATGAGCATCATGTTTACTAAAAACCCAGGGTAATACAGTAAGGATCAGGGTTCTAGTCCTGTGTCTGCCATTAACTTTGAACATACCTCAGCATCAGAATGAAAGCTAACATTTATCAGATAGATGGTATATGTTATAGTTTAAAACAATATACTTTTCTGACACTTTCTTCATAAAACTCTATAAGGCCTGACGGTAAATGGCACATGCTCGAACACCAGGACCTTGGAGACTGAGGACTGGAGGAACATAAAGATAGCCTGAGCTACATAGCAATAACCCATGTCAAAAACAAACAAGAGCACACCCTAATATGGTTGATAATACTGACAAACCTATTATTAAAATTATGCATTAAAAAGTGAGTCTGTTTGTTTGTTTGTTTGTTTGTTTGTTTGTTTTCTGTCTGGATATTTTATTACAGCAACTGAAATGAAACCAGGAAAATAATTTTACCAAATTTCTCTTTGCTTTGTTTTGAATAGAAGCACAATGTAAATACAAATTTGTCCTGATTAAAATTGGAGAAATTTATCTGGGTGTCAGTAATAACATTATAAAGCTGTAAAATCACCCCTAAAACGAATAATTCTTGATTTGTACTACATTGAATGCTTCCTATACTGAAATATAAGCACTGCTCACATCGGATGACACAAAGTGCATGAAGATATGCTAAATTGCAATTTATAGTATCTTCCATTCATTGTCAATAGAAGTTGCAATCATTAAAAAGACAAAAAGAATGTGCAAGATATTGGGAACACTAAGGAAGTTAGGGAGGAACACACTGTGATTCTTCTTTCAGGTTAGGGACATTGACCACTTCCCCAGGGCCCTGAGTAAGGAGAGATTGCCAGCATTGGAAGGGCTACAGGACTACAGATTTTAAGAACATGTTTAAATAGTGAGTCTTAAAGAGTCAAAGGAACAGCATAAGGCCACAAGGCTGAGACAGTGAGTGGTAAACCAGGAACTCTGTCTGCTCTTGCTCTGCCCAACCAAAGACAGGTGCAAAACTAAGTAAACTCTTGATATTATGTTTTAGTGAGTGTTCGTGGATCCATTTCTTTCCTTGAACTTAGTAAAGAAGATGCATCATCTTCCCTAGACTACAGAACATTGAAGAAATGGCTTATACATGCTCAGGGAGTTCACAGACAGTGAACTTAACAGTGACAACCTTTTCCAGGGTTACAGTCCCTACTGGAGTGCTTAATTTAATGATTTTGACTCCTGACTAAAAGAGATGCTAGTAAGTTCTAGAAACCTAAGCTCAGGCTGACCTGCATGAGCTGCAGTCGTAATTCATTCAGGTAAGTGACAGCTAATTCCTTGTCACCTCCAATTCGTATTAACCTGCCCCAGAATTGTAGGCAGCCAACTAGAGGTAAGAGACTCTATCCAGATCCAGTCCTGCATCCCCAAGCCATCGAGTCTCCCAGCTGTTTCCTTTTCTGTTTTGCTTTGTTTCATAAAGATAGTCATTTAACTTCCCGTCATCTTCAGCTCCTAATTGCTACAACCAGATGGAAGAACTCACTGCTGGGTGAATCAGAGACTATTTCGTTCTGTGACATTGACTGAGAGAGTCTGCATCCCCACAGGAGAATTCTGATTGAATCACTTGCTTACTATTCCTCTCAACATCTGGCAAGGTTTTGCTTTGCCTTTTATCAGAAGAAAAAGAAGAATTTATGGCTTTTAAACACATTTCAAATAAATATACATAAGTAGCTTAAAAAAATCCACAGATACAGATTTCTGTGCCAAAAAGGTTTTTTAAAGCACTTTAATAAACTACATGGAAGAATGAAGCATGTGTTCTGCTTTTGTGGGGGGGAAATGTAATTTGGGTAGTCTATGAATGTACGCAAACAGGCAGACAGACAGACAGGCACACAGGAGGATGGACAGATAGATGTAGCTGATATAGGTGTACTTTCCCCTTGAGACCATGCATGTCTTACACATTTGCCTTTCTTTCAAATCTTGCTAATTGGCTCTCACTTTGCCCTTTCCTCTCAAGAAGCCTCACTTCTTAGATGCAGGGTTCCTTGTGTGATTTGAGGTGATGGGCCTGCAGAGCCTAGCAGGCTCACAAATTTGTTATTGATCCTCATTAAACACCTGAGACATGTGAATTATTTTCACATACCTCAGTATCTCTGGGTCACCACACTCAGACATTTTGAGAAGATTTCCCTTCTGCTCTTAATTACAAGATAAATAAATGACAAATAACGTCTGCAGTTTTGTTCCTGGGGTGATATTTTTCACTATTGAAAAGAGTTTATAGGACTAGCAGGTAGAGAGATTGTCTCCCCCAATTCAATTATTCTCCTTCTTTGTTGTCTTCGGTATTTTCTCTACATCATTTAGGACTTGATGTGAGTTGCAGGAAGAGCTGGCATTTACTAAGGGCCCTCCTGTGTGACATAATAAGATGTGGGTTTCACCTCCTTTTATCACTGCTATAACTCTACCAGGCAGTGTTATTATCAAGCCAAGTGTTTGATGATGAAATCCATTTTAGAAATATGAGTAACATTCTCAGGACCACATGGCCATTAGGAGGTAGTGCCATTACTCGGTAACAAGTCAATCTGACTCCAGTCTTAGCATGATTTTGCCACTCCATTCAAGCACTCTCTGAATGTGAAGAGTTGTTCATTAAGCTTTACTTATATGTAGCTGATATTATAAACTGGCTGGCTTAACATCACTTCTTGATCACATTTCATCCGTCCTGCCTCCTAGAGAAGCATTAGATCCCAAGCTCAATATCTCAGCTTGTCTTATACCTAACACTGGTATGTGGACCAGTTCTAAAGAATGGTGATCAACTAAACATATATGGATTTCTTTTGTACCAATACTTCTGTCTAAGAGCACAGATATAATACTGTGACTAAGAGGGAATAAATAGGAGGTGAGAAATCAATGCACAAAGAGTATTGAGATCATAATACAAAGAGTGTGGCTCCTGAATAGCAGCTCTTCCACACTGGAGTACTTGCTTCTAGACATCTTTTTCACTCTAACCATCTTTCTTCCATTTGGTGAAGCCAATGCTAGTTTTCTCTTAGCTGCTGCTGAACACAGTACATTTACCCAGTACTAAAGAAATTAATCTAGCCTCAGGAAAGGGCATCTTCCGTAAGACAAACTGTTTCTATTGAAAGAATAAATAAAAAGGACCATTTTTATAGACATTTGGTGTTTAGAGAAAGTGTTCAAGAAGGGAAAGATCAATATGCCAGTAGAAGGGAGAATAAATTTCTTGTAGGAGGGAGAAAATGAACTGGAACTTTTAGAATCCATGAAGGAGGAACCTTTTTTTGTTTTGAGCATACACTAAACCAGGTATCAAAAGAATGTGCCTGGAATGTTCAAAGAATGTAGACTTATTAGCTACAGGGCTGAAATATAATTAGATAATTGAAGTGGGAGAGATTGCATTACTGGGAAGTCAATGTTCAGAGCCCAGCTTCTATGCTGTGGAAAGCCTTGAACATTAAGACATCAGTATCGTGTCAAAATGGTAATACTTAAGGCAATCAGACTATAGTGTGTGTGGTCAGTTGATGTTGGGATTGATTGGAAGATGTGAGAGCATCAATGACATGCAAGGGTTGAGATGTAAAAGAATAAAGATACTGTGTAAAGATGCTAGGGGTAGATTGGACAAAACTTGGCCAAGAAGAAACCCATCAGACCTAAGAAAGAAAGAATAGGTCTGACAAAGAATAAGTTGAGTTTTCTATGGGAGGAGAATCGTAGAAAGCTTTAAAAAAAATAACAGAATATGAAATGAGAAAGGGCTTCCCAGTCAAGTCAGGGACTACCCAGCATTTTACTTAAACTGTAGGACTCTGCTCCTTTGCACCCTCTTCATCTATGGAGAAGTCTTTTGGGCTTATCCCTTTGCAGTATAGCATAAGAGTTGATGTGTTAAACAGTGGTTGAGTAATTATCTTCTATGACTTGTTATTATCATCATCAGAATAAATAGAAAGGCTAAACTAATGATTATTGTTTTGGGGGGTTCATTTTTTTCTATTTTTGAGAAGTTGATGTTAGAACTCCAAACACTGGGGTTGTTCATTTTTTTTTGTTTTATTTTTTGATTGTTTGTTTGTAACCAATATATAACAGGGTATATATCATGTACATCTCTACAAGGCAGCAGTGATGATTATCGAGAGCCTAAGGGCAAACTGACTCACTAGATTATCAATTTCTATAAAACTGCCACTGTCCATGAAACTTACTCCTTTCTATGTTTATCTCACCACAACAGTTAATCGAGATGGTTTCCACTCCTCTGTGTGAGTGTGTATTAGAGGACTGTGCTGTGAAACATGATATTAGATTGACACAGACTTGTCAACCTCTGAGGACTACAGGTAATATTTCATTAAACTGTCATAATGCTTGTGTTTCAGGAAATAAATGAGGTGAAGGGGAAAGGGAATGGAATTTGTTTTCAGGGGTTAACCTGAAACTATAGGGTATGATCTGTGAGTAGTAGATCGTAGCAACTTTGTGTATGCAAGAACATGCTATTAAGTCCTTTTTCCCTCGGGTTCCAAATGTTGATGAAACATCTCACAGCCTTGAATACCAGTAATTCCAGTTGCTTACATGATTTCCCTCCTGTAGTTAATATAACATTACTTGTATAGACTAAATGATCCCTGGCAGGTGCTGGGCCAAAATAAAATGAAACAAAGAAGCTACTTAATGCCAGAGTTTTACATCGACTGTTAGAAGGTCTTGGACCAATGGTTCTCAACCTTCCTAATGTTGAGACCCTTTAATACAGTTCTGAATTTTGTACTGACCCCCACCCATAAAGCTATTTTCATTTGCTACTGCATAATTGTACTTTTTCTGCTGTGATGAAATGCAATATAAATGTCTGTGTTTTCTAATGAATGGTCTTAGGCAAGTCCTGTGAAGAGGTCATGATCCACAGGTTGAGGACCATTGCCCTTACTATGCTCTTCTCTACCCACTTTCTTTTGCTTAAAAGTATACTTTACAACATTCTTTTTTGTCTACTTGCTTATAATCTGGCTTTCTCACTCAAGTCAACCCTCATAGACCCAGAATGTGGCCTGTGTTCTTTCCCCTGAATCCCTAGTATCCTAGATATGAAGTATTTCAAACTTAAAGATGTACAGACAACCCCTAAAGGTTCCAAAAATGTATTCTGTCAAAAACAAACAAACAAACAAACAAAACAAAAACAAAAACTAAAAAAACAAACAAAGAAAAAACAAGATCCTTCAAAAGAGTGTCAATCTCTAGGGTCATATTATGTCATCCAGGAATTAAATAAAAAGAAAGCAGATGCTTGTCCAGTATCTGTCTCATCTGTCAAAGCATTCTATCCCCTCCATCAACTGCAGTACTTAGAAGGAGAGGTGCCCAGGACCACCCACCAATCTTCCCTATGAATGCTTGGCAGTGACCACACTCTCTCTCCTCACCAAATAGACTTCATGTAGGTAACACTGGCACCAAAGGTCCTTGACCTTTTCCTCCATAACAAATAACCAATTACCTAATCTGAGGTAATGCGGGCTCTGATTAAGGCTAATGAAGACATGGCGGCCGAAGCCCTGTTTGTAACATCCAGCACTATTAGGGAAGATTAATCACCTTTTAACCAGCACTTCTGTATCCTGGCTCCAAGCAGCCGGAGAGAGGAGAGGAGCATCCATCACTTCATCCAAGCAATACCAAATGCTGCTTTGGCCATCCATCAGGGAAACACTGACCAACTACAGCATGGGAATGTAGCCAACAAAACTACAAGGGAGTTAGGCTAAATAAGGGGAGACACATGCAGTCAGGGTATGGAACAGACTACAATATTGGAATATTATGGAATGAAGCATCACCCCTACAATCAAGTGTTGTTCCCAAAACCATGACACTAGGCACCTTGCTTCTGCCCTACTAGTGGCGGATCATTTCTGCCATCATTCCTATTTGGGTATATGTTCTCAGAAGAAAGACATGGTCTTTATTGCAGCTCTTGGTTTGGAAATATAACATTCTTAAAGAATGTAACATGAATAAGTGATGCACCAAGAAGCATTTACATTCCTATTCTCATACAAGGTGAGAAAAGCTCATGTTCTTCAGCCGGAGTCTTTTCTATCAAAAGCTTGCAGTAAACCTGAAAGGGGACTGCGTATTGATTGCCCTTCTTTTTACATCCCCGAGATTATGACGCTTACTCTAAATACATAGGACTTGACATATGCTGGAATGACACCATTATTGGAGTTCTAGTTCACCACTAAAAAAACCCGAAGTCCCCAAGTTATAAACATCAACAAATATACACAGCAAAGATTTTATATAATTGTAGTTCTATGTTTTCAACACCTGTTGCTCAAACATACAAGGAACGAAGAACAGCTGCAGACTAGGCACCTCTATTGAAAGAGTTGCACCCTTACAATTCAATGGCCCCTGAATTTAAAATCATACATCTCTGTAAAGAAGTAGAATGACATCAATGACCTGCACACCCAGGTAGATGACATCATCACCAATCAATATAGTCTTCACTCAATACATGTCATAGACTCAAGGATTCAAGTAAATGGATGATCCTTTTGAAAATAAGCTCCCTTATGGGCTTCTATTGTATGAGGCTGCTTAGGCTAATTTCCTAATTTCGCAGAATCTTGTGTTTCTGAATTAAGGGCCCATTGTTGGTGCCACTTCTTGTGGTGCTTATCACATTCAATCTACTATTAGAGCAAATTGCGTACTCCCATCCTCTCCACTAGATTGTACACTCTTGAAGCATGGGCCGAAAATCATACTCATCCGTAGATCCCCTGAAGAGCCTCGCACTTTGCAACTGAATAGAGGCACTTAATAAACACCACTAGAATTGGATATTTTTGAAGAGACCATACATCAAAGAAGTAAAATTAAATTAATTTTAATTGAAGCTTATTAAAATGCACTTTCTCCTCTCCTACTGTAAAGAAAATTCCAGGCAGCATGAGCTGAAGAGACCATCTTCAGCATCAAAATTAAAAAGTATTGTTCCTCAGCCTCTGGGTGAAGTGGTGAGTGTATGGGCCAGAAAAGATTGCATTTATAACCAGAAAACTCAACCTCACAAGGCTGAGTGACCTGGAGCAAATTCCTTGCAAGGGCTGAACCTTGGCTTTCCCATCTGTTAGCTTACAGGAAGAGTATGGGGATTTCTGTGGATAGCATATATGCTAAGCTTCCAGCATAGCCACTGGTTCACCATCAGCATTTATCTATAAAAGCTGCAATCACACCCTGGGGTAAAAATTGGGCTCCACTGTGTTATGACCTAAATCTAAACCTCATTTTATTAAATAATACTGTGAGAGCTACATATCGCTAACTAAAAGTTTTAATATTCAAGAGTCTCTGAGGATTGAGGGGAAGCTAGAGTGTTCACCAACATCTTCACATGGGTTATGAGTTGACAAGGATGTAGACTGGGTGTATTCTCCTCTGTGCGTGTGTGTGTGTGTGTGTGTGTGTGTGTGTGTGTGTGTGTGTGTGCACGTGCGCATGTGTATGCAGCATGATATAACATGTGCCTAGGTGAAATGTATCCCTTCAAAAACAGGCGAGTTCATTAATGTCCTTACTTGGAGAAACCCATTATATAAACAGTGGGGTGCCAAGATGACATTATGCCAGTGCCTTATACACTAAATGGAATGAATGGCTTGCTTCACCCATGATCAGAAAGAATATTTTATTGATTTATTACATGTTTTTAATGGGCTTCCTTCTTATTAGCATAAGTCATACTCCGCCCCTCTTCTAAATGTCAACATGCTCATTCCATCTTAGCAGAGAATTGTCATGCACATCATGAGGAACCTTGACGTCCTGAAGAGCTTTACTCAATCTTGTCATCCTCCTGCTTTTGTGCATCAGCACCTGTCCTCTTTCTAGCCAGGCTCTATCGGTCCTGTCTCTTCCAAACATTTAACTTCTGTCTTTACCCTCTGCTTACTGCATAATGGTTCCAGATGAACTGCCATCTTCATCCTATGCTCTCGTCTGGCTTCAGCCTAGTCTGGCTTTCTCTGACAAGCTCAGTCAGGGTTTTCCTCCATCTGGTGTTCAGGTTACTTCAAACACACTTCCTCCTACTTTGCTACTAAACCGATCATCTAGGAAGGGTATAGCTGCCTTGTAGACCTCCAAACTATCCTTGATGTTGAAGAATATTTCCCCCTTCATAAAACTCCACTCCACTGGCTCTGTGCCACTGAGGACCTCTGATCCTTCTGCCTTGTCTTTCCAGGTTTCCCTCCTTGTAAGCATCGCTTCACTCAATCTCTATCAAATGTCCAATCTTCACAGAAGCTTCCTGCAGCCACAGACTCCCAGAACATTTTATTCCTTCTTGCCTTCCACTTCTTCACTTGGTATGATGGCTAGTGTCATCAACCTGATGGTCTCTAGAAACAGCTGGAAAATGGGCCTGTGGGCATGCCTAGAGGTGGAGATCTTCTAGATTACATTAATGTTAGAAGATACATCTTAATTATGGGCTTGGGGCCATTCCCTGGGCAGGAGATCCTGGACTGTTCAAAGTGGAAAAAGCTAGCTAAGTATGCACTTGTTCCTTTGTTTTCTGATTGTGGGCACAATATGGCCGGATGCTCCAAGGTATTCTTACCTTGACTTCCAGCCGGGACAGACTTACCTGTACCTAGAACATTAAGCTAAACTAAACCCTTTCTATTGCATTTGTTATTTTGTCACAGAAACAGGAAAAGAAACTAAGGCATTTTTCTTCATAGCATGAACCGCTAACTTTTATTACATTGTGTGTGTGTGTGTGTGTGTGTGTGTGTGTGTGTGTAGAGACAGAGAGACAGAGTGACTTTCTCACACTAAACTTAAGTAAATTATGCAAAGATATTTGAAATGATACATAATTCTTCAATTTGCTTTATAGACAGTGAGATGAGAAGTGTCAATAAGAACAGTTACATTTAATTAAGCCCTTGGTAAATGTTAGCTGTTGGAACAAGCATTGCATATCCTTGTCCTCTGCTGCCTTCTAGCCCAGAGATCCTATCACAAGGGCTTATTACCACCTTGAATGAAATCAGGGCAGAGGGGTTAAGTGAACATCACTGAATAACAATGGCAGGGCTTGCATAAAGGCTGACCCTCCACAGCATTCTTCTCCACTAAGTGTCTATGAGTAGCTATTAATTGTAATAGAGTCTAACAAAGAAAACATTTTCCAGCTCTCCTAGACAAAGAAAGGATTGAAGGAAGGAGGTAAAAAAAAATTCCTTGTCTTGACAGAAAATAGGATTTTGATAAGTGGAGAAAAGATGAGAAAACAGATGTCTGATTAGCAGCTATAATTCCTGAGAGCCTGGGTAGGAGGGCTTCAGAGCTTGCAAGCACCTGGCTATTTTCTCCCTCTAATTTAGAGACACCCAAGCTTTAGCCTTAAAATGACAATGCATTTATTCTCTTGGGGCAAGTACAAAGATCATGGTGATAATTTATGGTAGAAGGCTCCTTGAGTTTGTTTACCACATATTTATTCCACATGCATTTATTGGGGGCTTCTCTGTAAAAGAGAATAAAAGATATGATGAACACAATACTGTCCAGGGGACTAGTGTGAAAGGATCATAGCAATGACATGCTGTCGTTGTGACAAAATGAGGGATACAAGAAAATGGACAGTCATACCCATGCAAAGCAGGCAGAGGAGGGTCTGTGCAGAGGCAGGGAAAGCAGGGAAGAAAATTGACTTCTACCTACATTTCCTCATATTCTATTTGCTTTTTATGAATTATCTAAGTTATTTTTTTCTAGCACACATTTTTCCTATGAGGATCTACTTTGGGATCATCTAAGAGTCCTTTCGCTGGTGAGAGTTCTGATTGTTTCTTTGTCATAGAGGATGGGAATGTGTGACACCAGACAAGCATCACCATACCATATACTGGTGGAAAACAGGCAGAAAACTCACCCATGTGCTTCTGTGAGAAGGAAACTTGGGTGGCTTATCATATTCCTTACAGCTCATTTTCAGGAGGCCAGAGTCAGCCAGATTCCCAGTCAGCAGACAAAGGAAAGGAGTTCTCAGTAGATTAATCTTTTCACTTAAACATTGCTGTTGGCCAATGCTCAGTTTCTTCCTCCTCTGTAAGATAATCACTTGTTGGGATTTTTCCCACCATGAACTGTTTGTTCAGTGGGATTTTGATTCTTCTACCAATGAGCCGCAGTGGATAAAAGCAACAAATTTCCCTGTCTGTGCTCACATTGTCCAATTCCCTGTGATAGTCCAAACCAACCAATTCAAAGAAAGCAAATCCATCATCTAACCTCCAAACATGTAAGTGCACTGACACTAAATGTAAACTCAGGCACTGGCTCCAGGTCCCTTCCCCATCCTGTGGAGTCTGTCTTTTTGTGTGCTTCGCTGTCTGTGTGCATGTGCATTTAGTTTTGCATTGAATAAAATACAGCTGTGTGATGAGACCTTGTTTTTCCTACCTTTTCAGTCCTTAAATTGATAATGAAAAATAATCTGTCCCAGATATCCTAGGCAACAATACCTTGATCATGTCAGTTTAATTCCCAAAGCTTTAGCCTACTATCCATAGAGAGAACATGAAAATTGAATTTTTCTCATTTCATGTATAGAAAAGGACATCAAGGCTACACCAAATACCAGGAGCCTGTCCATGTTGTATTGTGTCTTCACTATACCCTGGTACTTCATGTGTACACTGTAGTGTATAGACCATCATGCCACATGATGCCAATGAACACTGATTAACATACCATGACCAGGATGCAAAACTATTGAGTGTTATAAACTACAATGTTTTTACTACACATACGATGTTATCTGCTTTTTCAGAAACTAAGGTTTAAGGGCAGGCAGGGAGAGATTTTAGTATGTTCACAGTAGCATTCATTATGATGTAAGTGTCGAATTCAAATATCTTTGGGTTGTGCTGTAATGCTTGGTACTTAAATATTTCTGTTTGAGTTTCTTACTCATTACATAAATATATTAAATCAATTTTAGCTTGGGAATTAGGAAAGAATTTCTAATAATTTCTAAAATTGTTTAAATATACTTCTGCCATGTTATACTATGTATTTATGCAAAGTGCCATTTTCAGCATTGATGATAATAAAATCAAACTATTAATCAGCTCTGAAGAAAAGTTTAAGAGACTATACCTTCAGAATCAATATTTCAGCCAAAATTTAATTCTTTATACAAAAACAGACAAGCATATAAATCTCATTAGTGTGCGAATTTGTTTTCCTCTTTGATAAATAGCAAATTACATGCATATCAAATAAAGAATTTTTTATAATTTATAATCAGTACATGTTTGCTTTGTGTGCCCACTTTATATACCTATATGCAAAATATATACATAAAAATTTGTCAGGTGAAAGGGCTATGTAGGAACTAGGGAGAATCTCACAGAATGGATGAATGAGAACATCGTATCAAGAATCTCACATATGTTGGAAGATGTAGTAGTTGAGTCATGACTTTAAGATTAACTTGGGCAAAGGAGCTAGACTTCAAGAAGGAAGAAATAAAATATAGCGATCTACCTATATGAGGAGTTATCCAGTCATGGAATCATTAGTCCTTCTTTACATTCCCAAAGACTCAAGGAGAGAGACACTCCATTCACTCCAGGAAATAGGTGAGGGCCACTGTACTAAAAGCTAGGTTGATTACAAGAAGAAGACAGTTGGAATGTCTCTTATAGAGTTTATATCTGCCCATGAACCTTCCCCCAGTTCTCTAGTCCAAATTGGCTTCTAAGCCTCCCCTGTCATTTCCTAAATTTCTTTGCTGTTTATATCCAGGCTTATTGCTGTAAACAGCATTCTCTATTGTCCTTTCTATTCACAGAGCCTTAGCTGCAGTGGGGAAGGGAGGGGACTAGAGAGTAAGAAAAACTGTTCCTAATTATAGAAAGGTTAAATTGTTTGCCCAAGGTCATTCAGGTACGCCTTAGCAGAGTTCAGTAAGCGCAAATTCCCTAGATGAGGTCAAATCCTTTAGCTGAAAGAACAGAGAGCACCTTGAACCTCTCCTTTCACAACATTCATCACTCTTGTAGCTATTCATTTAATGCCTATGTTCAGCACACTGTTATAGACTTACAGCTAACACAGGGTCTAGCATTTATATTGTGCCAGTTCGTGCATCTAGCACGCACTTGGTATGAGGGAGGGAGTTAAAATTTTGGTTGTATTTATATAAAAATTTAAGCTGGAGCTGGGAGATGATTGTAAAGGGCTTTCCACACAATCATAAGGACCTGACTGTAGATCCCCAATGCTCATATTAAAAAGCCAGGCATTGGGGTCTAGAGAGATGGCTCAGCAGTTAAGAGTAGAGGCTGCTCTTCCAGAGGTCCTGAGTTCAATTCCCAGCAACAACATGGTAGCTCACAGACATCTGTAATGGAATCTGCCTGGTGTGTCTGAAGATAGGTACAGTGTAGTCATATATACATAAAATAAATAAATAAATCTTTTAAAAAACATCAGGAATTATTATAAGTATAACCCTAGCCTTGGGGGGAACACAAACAATTGTGTCCCTGAAGCACATTAACCATTCCACTTTGTCAAATCAATGAGCTTTAGCTTCAATGAGAGACTCAAAAAGGAAAGGTAGAAAGTCAATTAGGAAAGTCACCCAGTGTTGACCTTGGGCTACCACAGATTCAAGGATGTGTACATGCATGCACACATACATACACCCTACATACACACATACACAACAGCAGTGTGACATAAATAATAATAAATATTAAAAATTAAGCTGACTGGGGTAGGGATTTAGCTCATAGGGAAAGCATTTGCCTTGGGAGCACAAAGTTCCTGGCTTAGTCCCCAGCTCAAAATGATAAAAGAAAAGGCAAAGTTACAAAGTAAATAAATAAAACACAAAACAAGATAAACAAAAACAAAAGAAAGAAAGAAAGAAAGAAAGAAAGAAAGAAAGAAAGAAAGAAAGAGGGAGGGAGGGAGGGAGGGAGGGAGGGAGGGAGGAAGGAAGGAAGGAAGGAAGGAAGGAAGGAAGGAAGGAAGGAAGGAAAAAAGGAAAGAAGGAACCTAGCTGGGATTGTAAGGCAAGCCTATTATCAGAGCACTGGGGAACTTTGAGATCAGAAGATTACCAGTTCTAGGCTGACCTGGAAAACAAGCAAGAATCATCACTTTAGAAAGGGTTCCCTGAGGGACAAGCCTGACTGCATAGGGGTTGATGTCAAAAGTATCCCCTCTCCAGAAAAAAAGACATTGGGATGGGTATGGCCCTCATGCCTCACTGGACAACAACAGGGGGACTAGAGCCATTACAAGGTCCCCTTCAAATACTGGAGGTCAGGCCTCTATCCCCGCCTTCTCAAGTTTAGAATTGCCACAGCCTTTCTATACTTAGAGAAGGGAGGAGATGTCAGGGGCAGCCCTGCTTACACACTGAAGGCATAAAATCAGCCATAGGTCTATAATCAGCAATAGGCCTGTCATACATGTATACTAACACCAAGTCTTGGTCTCAGTGGAAAAACATCGAAACAGATGGCTATAAGCTAATGTAAACAGGCAGCTTTTGTGGAAATTTACAAGCTTGAGTAGTCATAGACCTTGTAAATAGGTAGCCTTGGCAGACAATACCAACTTAGATAAGGACAAGCGAGTCATAGGCAGAGTCATAGTGACTTGTCCCCTGAACCTTCACCCAGCCGATACCCGATTCTGAAGATATCTGTATTCCCCCTGAACACTTACACTCCAGTGTCATTTCCTTCCCCACATCCTGCCTTTCTGTGTTTATAACCCCTGTGTGAATGAATTACGATTTGAGAAAAAAATAAATTATAGAACAAAACAAAAACAAAAACAAAAAAACAAAAAACAAAACAAGACAAAACAAAAAAGAAATCTCCCAAAACTGTTCATTTTAAATGGTTTCTTAAATCTAAAACCCTTGTACAAGATGCTTCTTTGAGCATGCAAAGCACCCAAGGTTGAAGTCAATCTTAATAGGAATGGAATCTCCTATACCGAAACAGAGGTGTGCTGGGTACATAGTCACCAAAGCCTGTCAGTGTGATCTTACCACTCCCTTGTGGGCAATAACATGAAGATTTCTTCCCAGAACACAAAGTTGCTTATGTTCACATCCTGCCACCTGTCACCAAGTTATCTGGGCTTGTGAGAGTTTCACTGGATAGACAGGAAAGAAAGGACACAGGGGACATGTGTAAGTTATGATGAGTGAGACTCTTGATCTAGAAAGCCACTAACTACCAAGAAGGACATTCTTCAGACCTGGCCCTGCACACAGGGGAAGCTCTTGAAAACTGCCCCGAAAAGGACAGAGCAGAGGGCCAATGATATTGAAGAGAGAGCAACTGCTTATAGTAGCAAGCCAGAAAATGTAGAGACAACACAGTCCCGGCACTGCATCCAGAGAACACTGAAGATGTGGTTGAGTCCAGTCCTCACACTTGCTGTGTGAAAATCTGCTCTGAAGCCCATGTGACAGGGCCTGTCACACTCCTCTGAGTAGATAGCAGAACCTATGTGACAATTCCAAGCACCATTTTTCTTGCCTTTGCTCTGAGCTCACAATTCCAAATATCCTTAAAGACCTTAAGACAGAGGTAGGAAGGAACTTGGTAGGAATCCTACAAGGGACAATCAAATCGGACTCTCTAAGCAAGCTGAGCTACTGACTCCCTTCCATGAACTGTGATCTTCAGAAGAATTAAAATGATGTTGCTTATCCAGCTGAATTTGCAGGGCTGAGAACAACCTTTGTTTCCTAGATCTGAGTAAGAGCAGCGGGCAGAAAAGCAGTGTTTCTTAAAGCTAGGAACACTGTGGCATGGAGAAGAGGACTCCACAAATGATCAAGAGACCCAAGAGCTCTTTGCGTGTGGACATAGGCACTTTGCAGCTCACTCCAGAGTCTGAGAGCTTGGAGCATCCTCCATCTCCCTTGGAATATCCTTGCTCCCAACCCTGTGGAGAAATTCGTGATTCAATGTCCCACAAGCATTTTAGCTGTTATAAATCACAGGAGAACAAGGAAATACTTGCTTCTTATGCTGCTTCTAGTGCCAATCATAATAACACAGTAGGGACTTTATAACTGCTTGATGAACAATTTATTACATACAGTCAATATTTTCCATTGTTAGCAGTAAATATAATAGTTATAAATTATTATGTCTGTTTTACTACATTTTATGCATCTATCATATGTGCATGTAATATTTATAGTTGCCCTGCCATGCATGTGGAGGTCAGAGAGAAACTTGTAAGAATTGTTTCTCTCCTTGCATCATGTAGGTGCCAAGGATTGAATCCAAGTCTTTAGCCTTGCTGGCCAGTATCTTTACCCATAGGCCATCTCTTAAGCCCTTATAAATGTATAGAAAGCACCATTTACCTTAGGCCTATGTAGATCATCTAACAGGATCACTTACATACTACCCAAGACTTGACAATCAGATAGAATTGATCAGTAAGACTGGATAAATTCTCTAACTACTAAATAATTAAGGTGCTGGAAAACTGCATTTAATGGAAGTTATGATTTAGCATTTTCTAATCAATGAGGCAGTAGGAAGCATCTAATGTGAATAGGAACAGGAAAGCATTCAGCATCTCAGAGACAAAGCTTCTTCAGGAAAAGTTAATGATCCCTTGCAGAACAGTACTACCCACAGAAAGTAAAGTGGCTATTGCTTTTAACAGGTACTGAATACCAACACTGTGAAAGTAGCTTTGGTATACAGAGAATCAAGCATAAACCATAAAGGTTTGCTTTAAACCCTGTCTCTGTCAAAAGCACAGGAAACCACAGCCAGACATCAAGAAAAACAATTAACTAACCAATGGTTACAATCTTAGATGACTTTTGTAAGGCATTATAATACACTCATATAATGCAGATTTTTTTTTAACTCCCTAAAAAATAGCATTTGAACTTGGGAATTCACAAGTACTGATGGACTTTACAAGAGTCCAGGAGTCATTTCTGACTTGTAGAACATTTGACTCTGAGTCTTATTGAGTGGATTTTATACCTGAAAATCTGCAAATTCCATTAGCCAAGTTCTCACTGCCACTCTTTCTTCCCTAACACATACATATACAAACACACACACATACTCACACACATACACATTCTCTCTATTTCTCTCTATTTTTCTCTCTCTTCCTCTCCCTCACTCTCTCTTTCTTCCTCTCTCTCACACACACATACACATATTCACACACATACACATATTCTCTCTCTCTCTCTCTCTCTCTCTCTCTCTCTCTCTCTCTCTCTCTCTCTCTGTCTCTCTCTGTCTCTGTCTCTGTCTGTCTGTCTCTCTCTCTCTCTCAGACACACACACACACACAGAAACACACACACACTGGAAGAAAGTTGCTTAGCAAAGGTTAAATGAGCATGGTCAGAACAAGGCCTCTCTATTGATAATCTGGAAGAAATGTTGAAAATAGCAAGCAACCCTTAAATAATTGAGTCAAGGAGCTTGCTGGTTCTTGCATAATCAATTTTTTAATATGTTGGAAAGTTCCAGAAGGAGAGTCAAGCTCTAAAATCACCCTGAAGATTAGGAGGCTGTGACACAAGCCATAGAAGCCTGAAGTCTAGAAGCTCTCTAAGCTGCTGTTACCCCTTCTCGAAAATAGTGACGAATGTACAGGGTTATATGAAGAGCGTGTGAGTTTTTTCTTTAAAGTCTCAACTTTGTATTTCAGAAAGCGTCTCATATTAAACTTGTACTCTGTCTCTCTAATTCTGAACCCTACCCAATTTCTAGCTCTATCTCATGTGAACTTCATCATGGCCCAGATCACTGAATTCTCCAAACACCTATGCTCACATTAGTTAGTACCTGTGTCTCTTCTTCCTCTTTGCAGTATAGTTGCCCTTCTACACTGTCTTCTTAGCTACCCCACTTTGACTTACAGCCCCTTCCATGTCTCCCAGACTGTCTCACTGCCTCCTACTAGCATACATACTGCCATTTACTAACTGTCCCCAGACATTCTGGGAATCCCATTGTCCTCTAGGCATCAAGCACTTTTAAAACAGTGTTAAGGCACTACTGGAATCTGCTAAGAGTCACTAATAGTGTAAATGATAAGTTATTTATATTTTACATTCCCCCTCTCTCTCTGCCATTTTCTTGTACATAAAGCAAAAACACCAGAAATGGGGCAGTTCTAGATGTTCTTGCAGTGTGAGATTCCTTGAGCAAGAGCACTGTCAGTCACACAGGCAGCTGCATCACCCTGCTGCCAGCACCAGTGGCCGCAAATGTCTTCAGATAGCGGTATAAAAAAGAATTACTTAATTGCCCTGGCTCCTGAGGGCACATCACCAGGCAGCCAGAGTGCTTGAAGCAGTTCACACCAGATGTTTTACAATAATAAGCTATAGATGAACTACATCTACCTTGGCAAGAGGGGGTATACTTCTCCTGGGGTGGCAAGTTCATGACTGGCCCAAAACACAAGACTATGACTGTCCAAATACCTGTGACTGATCCAGACACCCGTGTTTCAAGCTATATAGGCTCACTCCAGGAATCAGTTGGGAGCCACTCTTGCTTCACTGCTTCACTGATGGTACAGTATGAGGACCAAATTAGTGCAAGCTAAGCTGGAAATGTGAAGAAGGCTGTAGCAGAGAAGGGTAGGGAATGCTGAGAAGTCAGCAGCAGCGGTGGGGACAGTGTGATGGGTGAGTAAGTGCCCAGCTCATGGGGCAGTGGATCTGACTCTAGGGTAGTAGACTGAACCTTCCGGCTCAACACAAACTGGATCTTCTGGGTGGGGCTGTGTATAGCATCTGGCACCTTGACAGTGGAATGAACACCCATTATAGTTAACAGCTTGACTCCCTCTGGGAACCTGATGTGGCATGTATCTTGTGTGCATTATCTCATGGCTTGACAGCTGAAAATCCACACTACCTTCTATCACCAATGTCCATACAGCTTCAGATTCTCGGGGATGGACTTCCAAACAGCTCAGCACATGTTCATGGCTTCCAGGCACGAACACATGTACAAAAGCTGATATACTAACAGGGTCCAGCTACATTGGATCAGTCCCAGTGGCTTTCATTATGTTTCCTGTACCTGGTACTGGATTCTTTGAAACAGCCTTGTTTGAGAACAGCGTCTGGCTGCTCAGATCTAAACCTGAGGGCAAAGAACCAGCGATCATCATTTCAATACTAAATAAATGGGTCAGAGGCATTAGTGTGCTTGTCTGAAAGCTAAAGGGGAAGCTACCTTAGAACCCCAGACCCATCACTGGTAACACCTTCAGGCCTGGATCCAACCAGCAAATGCCAGTGTTCTGCCACTGTCATGTGAACTGTCAGAAACCACCTAGTGATCTTGTGCAGGGATTCAAAGTACCTAAGATCCTGACACCAACAGCAAGAAAGGATGGTGCCTGAGAAATCCCAGTCATACCCAGTGTTCCAAGTCACACTAGCTAGAGCCACTGATAACTGAAGAAGCAGCTTTAAGGGAAAGAGCCATCAAGTGAAGAGCAAATAAAGTGGAAGTAGAGATGACAAAAGAGTGGCAAGCTTGCAAACGGTTCTAAGGTGCCAGCAAAGGGACCCACAGACCTAGATGCCAGCACATATCCAGGTTGTTAACATCTGGGGCTTGTTAAAGCCCCAGGCTAAGAGCTGAGATTTGGATGTTGCAAGAGGTCAAGGGATCATGACGAGTACAATATTAGATGTGTCATGTACATCTGTATCTACTTACCTGCTGTCCCTGTTCTCTGATGCTAAGCACTGGGGGACTAAAATAGCTGATTAGATGAGTATTTGAATAGCTTATTCCATACCTGTAATTTCAATTCATAAAGTCCCTCAACCCACTGTCTAGTTATACCCCTGGAGTTAGAGAATTCTTGAGGGATCAACTAATTCTTTCATCATCATCTCCCTCCTGCCCAGAATCTTGCTTAGTTTGTAGTAACATTCAGACAGAAGCTTCTTGCTTTGGACAAATTCAAGGGAATTACAGCATCATGCCTTGCCTTTTCTGTCTTCATTGATATCAGACTTTTAAAAAAGGAAAGCACATGTTGAGTTGTGCATGTGTCCTAGAGCAGTCTCAAAACCAATCTTCCTTCACTGTGTACCTCAAACGACAGACTCAGTTGGATGTGGTTTTAGTCATTTCTCATTCACGCCGCCCATCTCCCACACACTGTCTGTAGGTGGAAAGACATTTTTGTAAGTGCTGCCTGTTGAAATATCTGCTCATCACAGGAACTTACCTGATTCCAAGTATCAGTGCTCTTTTCCAAAATAAATGGATATTGTTTATAACAAGGACACTGACAAGAGCATGTTGCAAATCTCCAAATGTGTTTAATTTTTTTGCTTATAAAGACTGAGGAAAAAGTCATATTGAACATATCCATTGTTTACTTCTCTTAGTCCTGATTTCCTCTGTTTTCCTTGACCAACATGGGGCAAAGGAGGAAAAGAAAAGGAAAAGGGAAAAAAAAGAAAAAGAAAAATGAAAAGAAAAGATAAAAAGAATTCTAGCCATTAAATTGACCAGTGAGTCCACAGTACCCTCTAGTGGTCAAATGGAAAACACTTATTTGTTTGTTTGTTTATTTGAATATATATACACAGTTTTCCTTTTGTAAGCCTAATACTCTTGGCTTTGCTCACCAGTTGCTTGGTATCTAGTGATCTTACAAATTCTCCTTTTTAAATCTACACTAAAAATGAATTGCAGGCATACAAAGAAAGAACAAACAATTTCTTTTATTAACTTCCAAACCTGCTAACACAAACACTGGGAGCCTCTACATAAATAGAGACATGTGGGTTGGGTACCATCTGTCTATACTCCTGTTTGCCAAGAATCCTCTTATAGAAATAGGCATTTTGGTGACCAGAGTGTCTGGCCATCTAGGCCATGTCTGGACTCTATCACATTCCTATGTGGAAATGTGATTATAATCCTAGTTTGTATCTTTGCACATGGCAAGGTGATATAATAGAGAAAGGAGACTAGTTTCTAATAGGAAAAGCTGGATTGCCACTTCAGTTCCCTGTCTCTTAGCTCTGCGACTTTTGGAACTGCTATCTCAAAGATTATATCTCAGTTCTCTTTGTTGAAGTAATGTTAATAATCAAATGAAAAACTATAAAGAGAATCAAGAGAGAATAGATTAGTCCACCATGGTCTGTAGTCTTAGAAAAGTTTCCCTAAGTGTTTCTTATAAGTTTTTGTTATATTTCTTAGCTAATACATTCTAATTTCTACCTGATTATATTCATATGGTAGAACAAGAATCATAAAAATAGAACTCCACTAAGGGAAATGCAGCTTCCCTCTTTGGACTGTGTAAGCCTTTAGTCATTTGGCAAACATCAACAAATAACCTGGAGAACAATATTAGTCTAGGGCTGAGTTCTTCTCTAATTGGCACTGGATAATCTCTTCTAAGGACAACATGTGTGATGTGCAGATGTGACCAAAATGGTGAGGAATAGGTGCATGAATAGTTGGTTCGTTTTGCAGTTGTTTTTTAAAACAATCAAAAAAAATTAAAATCTTTTCCCTCTGATCTAACATAGAAAGAGAGGCGAACATTGCATCCAAATCATTGTGTCAAAATCTATAGCTGAAGGACTTCAAAGATTTCATTTCCTAGTCAAATTTAGAGGCTATGATGAACAATAAAACAATCTACTATGACATAGACCCCCAATGAAACATTTGAATGGATAGAAATAAATGAAAGAAAGGGACACTACAAATTCTGAAGCATTGGTAGTTTTCCCATACTTCCTAATACTGAGAATGGTCGGGTTATATTAATGATACATATCTACCTGAACCTTTAAGAAAACCTTACATTTCAATCATAGGAAGAAAATATTTATTTTCATATTTCTAAAACAAGACATAGAAATAGGAATGTCTTATGATCCCATAACATTTGCTGGCCTATATTACTCTCTTGTCAAAGAAGCCTCCATTTAACTCCAGGGCAGAGGAGACTAGACCCACCACAGACTTGTGTAATAAAGAGACAGATGGCTTCACTGGTCACCTGTCAGCAGAAATTATTCACAGAGGAGAAAATGAGCAACAGACACTGAATAATTCTTGTGTGTTTTGATTTCATAATCTCAAGCCATCCTACCTGTTTATAAGGTGAATTTTAATCAGAGTAGGAAACAAAGTAGGGGAGAGGATAGAATATTTATTGCAGTCCTCACCAGAGGTAGATGGCATGAAATATTCTTCTTTGATCATGATGGATGACCCTTGTTCTGTAAGCTAGAAATTGAATAACTGATCCATCCAAGCACCTCTCTATAGACTTCCCGAGGAATGGGAGGGTGTCTCTCCTGTCCAATACTGACAATTGGATTTATCATGCATGTAAGTAGCAAGCCCCCATGTTAAGCATCCAACTAACCCTGAACCACCAACACCAATGAAAAGACTTTAACTTACAATGTGGACTTTCATTAAAGAAAACAAAGATGGGGAGGAGACTAGAGGCAGAATCTGGCTCTTAAATATTCATTTGTTCATAGTTACATATAATTTGCAAGCTATAAATTGCAGTATTGATCAAATGAAGCAAAATATTTACACTTACTACAAAGGCAAAGACAATTTTCTTTAGTTTCTGTATACTTGAACTTTCTCATAATTTTAAAATTAAGTCATGCTTTTTAAAAAAATACTACAACTAATTTAATTTAAGTGACAAGGTATAACCGACTGATTCTTAGGAATATGTTTTTAATTTCTCAAAGAAAAATAACTTTTCTTGAAAGCCCTCCAAATATTGAAACACACTTCCTTACGGAGTTATCTAAAAGTAGTAGGCTTTATTTTCTGAACTTCTAAACAAAATCAGAGAATCTAAGTAACCTTGGGTTGTCCTTTAGCTACTTGACAAATCCTCAACTTTCTAAGCCATGGGAGGAGAAAATCATAGGATTAACACAGAAGCAAATCATACTTTACCTTATGCCTACCTTCTCAGGGGAGTAGATGACCACAATTTATAAATTCATCCCTCTTAATCCAATCTTCAAACACTTTATCTTGCCTTCTATTGTTCTTTAACAAAAGGAAATGCCAAGGCTTCCTGCTGGGAAATAATCCCCCGGATGTAACATAACTGACCTGTATTAGCATCAGTCCACCAGAAAGCTTAGCCCAATACAAACAACTGTCAGAAAAGATGACCCAGGTCAAATGTGAGCAAGAGCTATACTAAAGAACTTGAGCTTTGTGTTTCAATGTGCACAAGTGCTAACAAAATTATAAGAACATGGTGCAAGAAAATGTAGTGCTGATGCCTTGGGAATTCTTGCAACTAACTGGAAACAACAGCCAAAGGGAAGAGAAGAAAGAAGAAGGAGTAGGAAGGAAGAAACCAAAATGAGTGTACACATTCTTTAAGCCTTTGCTACATAAATTTTGGGGGTCTAGAATTCTATAATATTTTTTAAGGTTAAAAATTTCTTACACTGCAGCAGAGATTATCTACACACTCTAAGTGGCCAAAAAATCTGTTTCCATAAAGATGAAATAATGTACATATTTCAAACAGATGCAGGGAGTAATAGTATTGAATGCCTCAAGCTCTCTAGGTGAGCAGGTATTTGAAAGAAGGGTCCTCAAGTCTCCCTGAAATTTCTTCATTATAGTTGCCTAGAGCCTGGCAAGAGTAGCAGAACTTAGCTCACATCAGGGAGAAAAAAATGAATTTGGAATGAACTTCTCTCAGCCATATGCAGCAAAGGATATTAAAATTATATTTCAATCAGAGAACTCACAATTCATTTTACTAGAAATCATATGGCAAACATTATTTGATACCTCTAAGTCCAACACACATAAATTCCAGCCATGTAATTGATGTGTTGTCTGAGTAACACAAAAAGATGTTTAGTGCATATAAGTGGATTATTTTTTAATTTATAAAATCTATTAATTATAAATCCAAGCAAATATAAAGGGAAAATGGAGTAATAATTAGTAATAATAAACTTTAAATCTTAATGTTTATAGATGGAATAGATTTATTACATTTTAAACACTCTACCGATTATTAGACTTTACTATCAGCTTTTGTGTGGTTTGATTTGTTTTTTAAGCTGAGACTAGACCTAAATCTTTCACTGTCAAAATCCTAGCATCAAAATACCCTTTTGCCATGTGTTCTACTCCCTGTAGTATCCTCCTATTGCTTTTCCTGCTTTCACTCAATGTTCTTTGAAACTTTCATTTAATCCACTCTTTCAAACACTGAGCCAGGATATGGCTCTTTGTCCTGAGTAGATGAGTGATGTTTATTCTATACAAGGCTTACTCTCCTTGCTCAGCTTCCACTCACACACTGTCAGCAATTCTAAGGCAGGTCTTGGTCAACTCATACCCTTGTGCAAAATTTTCCCTTAGTACTTGTGATGGTTAATTATGTCAACTTGACACAATGTAGAAACACCGGACAAAAGAGTCTCATTAAAGAACGTCTGAGCAAGATTTGCTGGTGGGCATATCTCTGGGGAACTATTTTGATTGTTTTAAAGAAGATGGAAGGCATAGCCACTGTGGGTAGTTCTATTCCCTATAAAGGGAATCCTGGGGAAAATAAAGAAGGGGAGCCAACCAGTATAATCTATGCATCAATTCATTGCTCTATGCTCTTGACTGCTGTTGTAATGTGACTAACTGATTCAAGTTCTGGCTGCCCCAATTAACCAAGGGTAATAGACTGTAACCTGGAATTGTGAACTAAATTAATCTTTCCTTCCTTAAGTTGCTTTTGTGGAAGAATATTATCACAGCAACATTTTAAAAGTAGGGCAATTCTGTCTCTCAGAAACTGTTTGCTTCCAGATTCATCTGGATTTCATAACAGGGTGCCATTGCTGTGATTCCTCCTTGCTTGACTACAATTAAATGTTCTATTCTCCAAGCCATCCCTAGCGTTTCCCATCATCCTCTCTTGTTGACTTTGTTTCTTCCACATAACAAT
This sequence comes from Grammomys surdaster, assembly GCF_004785775.1. Taxonomy (NCBI): domain Eukaryota; kingdom Metazoa; phylum Chordata; class Mammalia; order Rodentia; family Muridae; genus Grammomys; species Grammomys surdaster. The sequence goes on along the minus strand of NW_021604720.1, from coordinate 740,339 downwards.
GAGCTTGGGCAGAGTAGATCAGACATAAAGATGTGCATAAAGAAATGCATGCATTGAATCTCATGTATATAAAAATGATACATACAGTTATTATATAGCCCATATTACTCTGGTTATGTGGGCTAAGTTGAGATAGACTTGATTTTTGAATGGGAGAGGAAATGTTTAAATATAAAGTCATTTTTAGAAGAAAAAAGTATTTGCTTAGAAAAAACCATGAACAATTGAGTACAAGAATTAAAAGTTTATCACAAACTTTAGGATATAGCATTGTAATTTTTACTGTAGGCTTTCCTTCAATTCCCTTTTTCTTCTAAGTACTCAGGTTTCCCTTTAATATGCTCCTCCTAACATAAGAGAAACCATAAAAATATTTTATTACTACTTCATGACTAATTTTGCTACTGTTATGAATCATAATGTAAATATCTGATATGTAGGATATCTGACATGTTAATCCAAAAGGGGTCACATGTTGAGAATCACTGTCCTGATCACATGGTCTGTACTGTGCATTATACTACCAAAGCTTCACAGCCAATTGACCATGGTCCAAACCCTCTGAAACCATGAGGTAAAATGAACATTTGCTATTTTCAAGTTGATTTTCTCAAACATTTTTTCTGTCATAGCTATGTCATGGTAACCAACATAATCCTTGCCATCAAAGTTTCAGATACATTGCATATATACTACAACTGCATTAACATTCACACTTTGCCAGATTTTATGTAAAGTATCAGCAACACAAGGATGAATAATCAGTTTTACTGACCCTATAGAATTGACTGTATAACAGCACTTGTGATAAGTACCTCATAGAAAGCTAGTTCATTGAACAAATGAACAAAGAAGCCAAGGTTTTGATGACTGACAGTATACTAAGGCAATTTTTAACTGAAATGATCACATAGTCCTGACCCAAATTAGAAAAACAATCGATTTATGAACAAACATGTTAAAAACTTCACTAATAATCCATTAGTTCAAGGCCCACAGAGCATTCACCGGTGAACTGATCAAAAGGGTGGGCCAACAGCCACAGAAATTTTTGGCACATTTGGAAAAGTTTTGTTTCCTCCAGGTGTTAAGTTTTGTGAGAGCATGTGCTAGAAGATTTACAGTGAAACTCTGTTAGAGAAAACTCCTAAAGCATCTTAATTACTGTGATGTAAAGATATATGGTACTTAAATATAAAGCTCCATTTTGACAGTAAGAAATATGAAGAAAAGCTCACATTAGATGACACATGCTTGGGAAATGATAAGCAAAGAAAAGAATAGAGAACAAGACTACTGTTGAACAGGAAAAACACAGGACAGAATTTAGAGGAAAGGCTAGAATAGGACACAGGTAAACTCATTCAAGATACAAAGTGACAAATTCATGACACTCAGCCTTGAAGCAGGTGACCACAAATCAATAAGGGGGTGAACTGACTTTGGGTAAGTACAACAGGTCTTAAAACAAAGGCTATGGAATATTATGAGAGTGTCCTTCCTATAACTGACTAGGAACTCCAAATGGCACATGGAGACAAAGAAACTATTCAAGACAACAGGAATAGAAGGCTGTGTTGCAGTGCCTAAAGGCAAACAGAGATGAGAACTTAGGAGGTGGTAACAACAAGGGAAACTCTCTTTGCTAGGGCTCCAGTGTTACAAGAAATTGGGTTATCAGAAAATAGGGAATATATATAACACAAAAGATGAAATCAATCAAAACAGTACAAAGGGTGGAAGGACTAGAGAAGGAAAAATGTGTAGACTGTTGAGAGCATCTTTTAATGTATTTATTATTCAGAGAGAGAGTGTGTATGTGTTTGTGTGTGTGCATGCATATGCATGTGTATGCATACATGAGGGGTGTGTGTGTGTGTGTGTGTGTGTGTGTGTTAGACTGTTGCTGGGGATTAAATCCATGGCCTTGCACACGCTAGGCAAGGTTAGTATTCTACTGAGTCAGCTCTACAATGTAATTTACATTATGAAGATCAGTAGATACTTATATAGAGTCTTAGAAAACATCATCAAAGACAGGCAATTCTGAAGAACAAATATCAGTGATGAACTGGTCATAGAATCAAGTTCTAAGACCAAGGGTAAAGGTTAAAGAAAAAGATCTTCCACTGAAGACTGCCTAGAGATTCTATATTAGAAGCACTATGGGATGTTGAATCTATACAAGGCTTCATTCATGGTAAGAAAATACATATTTCATAAACTAACAAAGATTTCATGTAAGACTGATCTGTTAGTTATTTGCAGTATTATGTGGCATCAAATATTTGTCACTAGAATAAATGCTATGCATCTACTCTACAAAGGCTCAGAAGAACAACAGACTCACTTTCATCAAATTAATAAGCTTATCATATAAAGAAAAATCAATCCCATATGAAGACACTCTATAATGAATTTAAATCTTCAGCACCTTCGTATTCAACCTAAATTCTCAAGTTCTCAGGACAAACTAGACAGCAGCACTATATTATACTGTTATTCTTATAATTGCCAGATCTTAAGATGGATGAAATTTCTCTTTCACATTCCCTCTTCACCAATTAAGCAATCATAATCATATTTCCCTTCCTCAGATACTATCAATTTCTTAGGCTCCATAGAGATAGCAGCATTCTATTCATTGGAACTGATTATCAAAATCACCATGATTAAAGTTTTGGTCACATCTCCAGTGTTCCCAACTGAGTCCATTATGGAGAGTTCCTGGATAAGACAGAGGTAACAATGTCCCTGAGACAAGGCTTTCTGTTCAATTAGACTCCACCGGAATAAATATGCAAATATCTTCCTATGGCAAGCAGCAATTATCACATTAAGAAGTAGAGATAATAAGCCAGAAACCCCATAGTTCTGTTTTTTCTGTATTTTTTTCTTTTTTATGAATAATTTTACTGTAGATAGAGACTAAGAGATACAGCTATGGGCATTTCACTTCCTGATCTCATGTTCAAAACTTAAGTGGATGAACACTAAACATGGTCTTGCTTTGGCCTTCACATCCTGGGAAAGTTAACTGTAAGATTACCGTCTTCAATAATTCACTATGGAAGTCAAAGTGGCTTAATTTTCATGACTTTAAGATAATGGTTTTATTAACAAGCTAATATCTATAGAGTTAAATATGTATTAAGATCTGCCAATAACATAGCTAGCAAGGACTGTGATTTTTGTTCCCTCAGTCTTACAAGTGACAAGAGCCAAAGACTGACTAGCAAGTAATATTTCCATATTCTAAGCAAGGGCCAAAAATCCTATATGAAGTAACTGAAGGTCCAGAATCTTTTCGGATGTGCATAGAAGACTATACAAGTATTAAGTCATTTGAAACAATTGCAGAAAAGAAAGTAGCATCCTCCAAAACCTGTTTATTAAGTTGTACAGGCTCACTGGGGATCTGTCTCAATTTCAAACTAGAATTTATGAACATCAGTGCTATTTGAATAACCTAATCCCAGTAAGCCTGCCACTCACACAATGCGGCAAACAAGTCACCCTCAACATTAGAGGAAAAAATAGGGAGTTAAGGGTAGGAAAGCTGAGCCTCTAGGGACTATGGTAACAGACAACAATGATGATTGGTCTGATCAGATTTCTAACTGCTACTTGTTGGTAGCACTTTAATATAGATTCTACACGTGAAATATAGCTGCTCACCTGCCTCCTTGTAAAGCCATGTTTACAGGTCAGGTTCTGATTTTCTTCTATCATTTCCAAGTGTGTTCACATGGAAACAACACATATCATGAGCCTGTGACCTGCCAAAGGCCATATTTTAGGCAGGAAAGGAAGCAGGGTTCAAGTCGCATCTTTTCACTGTTGTATTCATATGAATACCCTTTTGGTGCTCAGCCTAACTGCTATGGATTTGTGGGGGGGGGGATGCAGTAGATACAGGAGGAGAGATCAGTGTGGCTGTGAGAAGTGAGAGGATTCAAGGGAGTAGGGGAGACTTGTGCAGAGTGCTTGAGGTTCAGTGGAGGGGGCAGACTGAAGCCGTGGGGAGTAAAGTCACCACAGACCATGGCTGAGGACAAGGAGAAAGCGGGCTTTCCCTGAGGACAGAACAGCCTATTATTATTAAAAAGGGATGAGACTATTATAAAAGATCATAGAAGACCTTGAAAGTCAAGTGTAGATACTGTCCTACATTGACAAGGAGGCCCTTAGCTGTTCTTGAACAAATGCAATAAAACTCATAATTGGTTTTGGGGGAAGATTTACCAGGAATTAGAAAACAGGGGGGATTTCAGAAATAAAAGCATGGAGACCAACAATAAGGAACAGCACAGAGAAACCCATCCTAAAGCACCCTTTGTTGACCAGTTGGTTTTTACGATGTCATCGCTTCAAAGCAGGGTTCTCCTTCCTCTGTTATAATAGGCATGAAGAATCCACCACTACATTATTCTATGTGACAGGAGACAAGCTTTAGAAAATATAGCTGTAATCACAGATTACCTAGGAAACCAAATATAGCTAAATGCAAAATGTTACCCCACACTGAGAAATAGCTGTGAAATTTGGTTATAGTTGTGTTTATTGTTCATTAAGTGTTAGATAATAAGAAAATATGCTAAATTAATCCAAATGCAAATTAAAGAAATTAGAGGTTGGAAATATGTGGGGTGTAGTGTAGGAATTGGGATGAAGCTATTAACACTGCTGAAAGTTTATTTGGCTAACTTCTCTTGTTTTAATGCATTTTTTATATACATGCTATTTTCCTAAGAGCTGTTTTGTCCCACAGTACCCCTTGGCTAGCACCCCTAGAACCAAGATGCTGATGTGATAGTTAACTCTATGATATACTTGAGTGGCAGGAGAGGGAGGCCAAATGGGAACTGTAGGTCAGCAGAGACGAAAGAAGGCTTATGCTTAAGCCCAAATAAATTCCAGTTGACATCTCCCTGCCTAAATCCTTTCCCCAAGATAAAATTATACCACACATATCAAAAATGCAGATAGAATAAGGCTTGCTGCCAAACATCCTTGAAGGCAGGGAGATACCTGGTGTGTGACACACATGGTCATATATCTGTACAATTGTAGAAATACATGTCTTTCAAGTTGTCTGAAAGCCAATGTGAAGTTCTCATATGTGGGCAGGGAAACTCAGACACAAAGATGTTTGGATAGAGAAGTTACATTAGAAAGATCCGAGAAAAAATATTCTACAGGAATTTGGTAATTATTGACAATACGTATATTTGCCTAGGTCCTTATTTTTATGAATATATATGTAAACTTGACTTTCCTCATAGTAGAATACCTTGGAAATTTGTTTTTTAAAATTAGGTCTCACTAGGGATTGAATCCAAAGAGCATCTTGTGAATTATCTGGAATGCTACCTTGTAGTCAGATACACTCATTTTCTATGCAGAATCCTGGGTACTATTACAAAGGCCTTGCTAGATTTGGATGGATTGTCCTGTAGAGACACAAAATGTTTATAGCCAAGGTGTGCAAGAATCAACGAGCCTTTATGTTCTGTGTTTTTCAGTCTATAGAGCATCTAACCTCTTGAATTGTATCATATTGGTTTGTTCAATGTAAAACTCAGGAGAAGCTGACACTGTTTAGATAAAAATGTTCCACGATCTCAGTGGATCCCTAGAGGACTAGACTATCAGAATCAATCTCTTCAGAGAAAATAAGCCTCAGTGTGTGTCACAGAAAGAAAAAATAAGAACATTTGGGCCCATGAAGTTCTCTCCATACATGTACTCCAAGAGCCCTGTCCCTATAACTACTATCCCCAAAATCATTTCACTTGTATATGAATGTGTCTGTGTACAATGGCTTAAGAACTGAAAGGTTTTTCTGTGAGAGGGAAGGAAAACCAGAGGAAAATATAAAAACATCTTGACATTTCTATTTTTCCATCCAAAGAAGAAAATTATATATTGAGACACTCATTATGACTCTTGCATGCCTAAATGAAGTTCTTCTGGCAAGAACATACCCAGTCATGGTGGAGACACAGTTTATTTCATAAAAAGAACACTAGGACCTTTGCACAACCCTGACCTTGAAAAGACACAAGGCTCAGTCATCCAGTCAACAAATGCTTTTGAGTATCTATTATGTGCTTGACAGTATACATTCTAAGCAAGATCAAACTGATAAAAATTATACATTTTTAACTATTGCTTTTTTAAATTTATATTTTTCCAGGCTATTGAGAATTGACCTGTACAACTTTGTTAGTAAAGAAAACTGTAACTAACACTAAAAGGCACTGCCAATGTGCAATCTCTTCTGTTGTAGGCTTGCAGAAGATACTGTGTATGGACTCACACCTGGAGATCAAACAGAGAAATCAATGGCTGAAACATAGGAACCACAACATATCTACTTGCTGATGTCTCTGAATTCTCTGTTTGAAAACATTTTATAATCTCATTTGGCAAGGTGACATTTACCAGGTGGCAAAGACCCTCAGCATAAACATAGAAAAGAAAAACAAACCATAATTTAAATAAAACAAAAAATAAAAATGACTAGTTGCTCAAGCCAAATCCATCCTTGCACCCACTGAGCTTAATCAAATATTATTGGAGGACTGGAAGGAAAAAGCTCTAGGGATATCAGAGCAGAAATTCCAATGGGGAAACGTTGGATGGAGACACATTTGCAGGGATTTAACTTGCTTTGTACAGGTTCTTAGAGCATTTGCTTTAGCTGCAGAGGGCTCTTTGATATCAGAATGCCTATAACTGGAATTAGAGTCTTTTCCAATAAAAAAATCCATTGGGTCTCAGGTCATGCCACACCACCTGCTGGTGCTGATGGGAAGCTTGAAATTATTCTGAGGTTTTGTGGCTTAAAGGACAGCATATTGCAGGTTATATTTCCCTCCCCAATTTCTACTTTGTCCCAAGGAAGATGAAGTAAGGCAGAATGAAAAAAATAAAACTTAGCATCTACTTGCAAGTAAACAAAACAGTAGCTTGGATCTCAACAATTGATTCAGTGGATCGGGGAAAAGACAATAGGAAAAATAATGTGCTGCGAGCCTCCTGACATCAGACCAAACATGCTTGCCAAAAAGAAAAGAAACAAAGCTTTAAGGTGAATCCCAGCCTACTTTCCTGAGCATATTTCTATGCACAAGAGTAGAGATGGGGTCCTAAGATGGAGTCCAGCTCCTTCCTATAGATGAGATATGGCTAACAGTTAGGAGAGACTCTGAAAGATCACACAGAACTAAAGAAAACACATATGAAAGATCACAGACTGCAAGCTTCAAATTACATCTTCTCAAAATAGGAGAAAAATGTACGTTGATACCAATTCAAAGACTGAAGGCTTGTGGGTAGAATGACACAAACTAATTGGAAAAGGTACAAGGGAAATCTCTGGGAAGATCAGACTTCCCAGATAACTAGGGTGTTGGTTCCATGCATGTGCTTATTAGTATTATACATATATGGTTCATGCATTTTGCTAACTATGAATTTCATCTCAATCAAAAAAGACTTTACTAACTTTAAAAAAAGAATACTGAAGAAAGATGAGAGAATGGAATGAAATTATATTTGGTAGCTCTATTGTACAGGACAAGACAAAGTAATTTGTATACATACATTTTACCATTAGATGCAAAAATAACTGTAGGAATATGAGTCTCTATTTAAAAGATACATTAAAATTGTACCTGTATGAGACCTGTTCTTGTACCTAACAAGGCAATATAAAAATTATCTTCTGTGAACAAACAGGCTTTTGGAAGATCATTGTCAACACTGCCAACAAGTAACTTGAACAAAATGAAAAAAAATACATCATGCTGGAGCTGACAGAAATAAAATTACTGAGGCCACAAACTCCAACAACTCATAATAACCCTGACAACCTATAAGACCCTGAACCATGAGGAGTATTTCTCTTTATGTTATATATGCAATTGTCATTTGAACTTGTAAAAAGAATATTTTGCCTGAATCTCTACTCATTTTTATGAAGAGCTGTATGATATACTCAAAGTATAAGCAACTCTGACTCCTGCTCCATCTGATATTGCATTGTGTTAGTATCAGTTATCATTTTATATGAGGACATTCCACGCCCCCTGATACAAGGTAAACTATACACAAAAGTGATTGTCATGGACAACAGAATACAATTTAAAACCTTTATCCCCGGACCTGTTCCTGAGCATATTTATTCTTATGTTCTTGATCTAAAAGTTTCTTGGGCTGACCTGGAATTCTCTGAACTCCCTTTGCCTTAAGACCTTAAGGTCTGTGAGAACAAGAATAAATAACAGATTCAAAGATGTGACTTTGGGTATTACCTTTGCAGCTGTCTACACAAGAATGCATCTCTTGTAACTGCCTTACATTCCACATCTTATCTTTATGGTTCCTTGTGGTTCTCCTAAGCCTTTCTAACATTTCCTTTGTTAGCTACTTAATATGCAGAAAGACAATCATTTGAAAATTCTGGTCTTGATACCTGAGAAAATAAGTCCTGATGATATCCTTGTTTAAAACAAATAAACTAAATGCATGTACATATATATATATATATATATATCTATATATATATGTGTGTGTGTGTGTGTGTGTGTGTGTGTGTGTGTGTGTGTGTGTGTATTATATACATAATTATGTCTGTATGTGTTGTGTTTTAAATTTTTAATTTAAATAATAGTTCTATGAGTGCTATTATTACATGTGCATGTCTCACACTTCAAACATGACTCAATTTATAATAGTTTTCTAAGGTAGAACCTGTAAACACCTGTTTCTTGGAGCCATACAGAAATTAATTTTTCCAAGGTAACATAGATACAGAGTGTCAAGGTATAAATACAGCAGACCTCGCCAACCCACATCAGTGTCTGTTCTACTATGCTTCATAGTTAAGGTAAGTTCGGGCTGAAGAGATGGTTCCATTGTTAGTGTGCTTGCAATGAAAACGTGAAGACCTGAGTTCAGATCACCAATACCCATATAACAATCCAGATATGGTAGCACATCCTTAGAATCTTAGCTCCAGGTGAGCAGAAACGCAAGGATCCATTAAACATCCTGGTCAGCCAATCTAAACAAATTGTGAGCTCCAGGTTCAATGAAGGAGCCCATCTTAAAAACTTAAAAGTGGAGAACAGTAGAGGAATACACAGGATAATCACCCTCTGGATTCCACATGGATGTGCACATGTACCTCTGTCATGAAGATATTCATACACATAAAATGCATACACACATAAGTAAGGTAACACGGAAATCATCTAGTCTAGAGAATGTGAGTATAAATAGCTGGGGATATGGAGAACTCTTCTCATCCCATAATAACTTAAGAAATTCTATTTCCAAATGCCTCACTTAGATGTTAAGTTAGAAACTCTTACAAGGTTCAGAATTTCAGAGGACAATAAAACTACAAGAAAGCCAATTCTTCATGATAGATGATTTTGTTGAACATGAAGATGTGTTCACTTGGAATTAAACACCTTTGTCCAATAATAAATGCACAATTCAGCTTTTATTTTCTAATAATTATCACAGTAAATCAAAGCTAATGAGACTGTGATCTTTTATATCAAGCAGTCTGGATTCAAGAATTCATTCAGCTGCTCCCTATGACTTCAGTTTTCTCTGTGTCACAGGCTAGAAATGATGTCCTAGTCTTAGGGACTTGGGACATTTAAAGAAATAAAGGCATCTTCATTAATGTCCTAGGGTAGAATATGATAAGGACTTAACTAATGTCAAATATCTTATTAGTATAATAATAAATCTGCCACCATGTTTCTAATTATTAGTGTCTTCCTATTTAAACCAATGTTTCAAAAAGCTAAATGAACAATTAAATTTCACAGTGACAGTTTTACTCTAAAGCAAATTAGTTAATGACTGTGTACCTTTTATAATAAGTTAAACACACTAATAGGCATCTTCAGACTTTAGCGTATTACAAACAAATTTCCAAGATCAATGCTCATCAATAATTCAATAACATTAGTCAAGACTCGGGTCCTACACATCTAAGGCACAGTAATAGATTAAAGGGGAATTGGGATTCTTCATCAAGAAATACAATGTGGGTTCTAATAAGAGTGATTAGGAAATGCAATATACCCATTTATATTTTTAAAGTATCTAACATGCAATAGTAATCAAGTAAATCAAAGAGTACAGTTTAAAGATGTGTAACCCTAATAATATGATGCTTAGAAAAGCATTTCTGAGAAGAAAATGTCTGCTGAAAACAGTGAGAGGCATCTGATCCCACCTGCCAGATAGAATGCTTCTTTTCCTTTGTGGCTCTTCTCTTCTGCACCATATTTCCCTACTAGACACTTACACATTTTTCAGGTGTATTCTTCAATGGAAATGTCCTTAATAGTATCTGCACTTCCTCATGAAGTTTTAACCCCCCCTACCCAGTTGCCTTTACTCTACTTTATGATTCCTGACCATAAAGTGCTCATTTCTTTTCTACTGAAATACTTTGATATGTGTCTTCCCCATGAGACTGCCATGTCTTATTCATGACTGTGTCTGTGAATAGGAAATAAGTGTCTACTTAATAAAATATGAAGAATATTCTGGACAACAAGTAATTGTCTTAAAAGTAAACTTAAATAAAGCTTATTGGCTGGCTGGATGAAAGGATAATACAGAGACTTGGAAACATATAACCAAACACATAAATGCACTTTACAACTATGATACTTATCTATGCATATAAAGCCTAGAGACAAATTAATATACATACATCTACCCACTTGTTTGCATAGTAAATAATGTAGATATTGCTGATTTTTTTTAAAACCTAGATAGGAAGTGTTTTTTTCTTTTTTAACAGTTTTAATCAATACACCAACTGACATTAAAAAAAATAAATAGACCAACACAATAAATAAAAAGCAAAAGGCCAATCAATGGCCAGGAGCGCAGCTTAACAGCCACTCCTGCAGAAAACTGTCTGAAAAGATGCTTCACGCTCCAAGATCTGCACGATCCACAGCTGCTCACTATTGATTTGTTGAACTCAAAGAACATCTATTATCACATGCCAGTGTGAACCCAGCAATTTCTCTACCAAGTAGCCTGCAATATACAGTTAACAGTATAGCACGGGAGAGCTGTCTGCTGAGGGTACTCGAGACCCCGCATTAATTTCCTTCTTTTTATCCCACAAAGCCAATACAAGTGTCTCATTCCTAAAGCCAGGCAACCAATGTGTGCTCAGGGCTTGTATGCCTTGGTTACCCTACATGTGCATCTCCAGAGCACAAAAGTAATAACAAAATCTGAGAATTGTCTGCAACTCCAAATGTTGTTACAAACATGGTCCGTGGTAAGAACACAGTAAAGGGGAGAGGAAAAATATTTGAAGGAGATTTTTTATGAAGTTCCTAGACACAACAATTTATATAGCTGTGTGGAGAACATAGATTTTGTGCAATGTGGAAGACAGAAGTCAACAGCAAGCTTCCAATGGGAGTTGTACTATCATACAATATGGTAAAGGATTCTAGATTCTCCTGACAATATAATGATGAGAGCATGCTAGAATTTCTCAGGCTCCTGGTCCTGGCTTAAAATTATATATATAGTATGATCTGAAAAGAATGTTTCTGTAAGAACCACTGTGTTTTAGCAGGAAGAAAAGAGGGGCTAATAAGCACCTACCCCTAGCAGGGAAGCCATTGACAATGATAGCTGCTAGGCAGGCTGTTAGGGGAGAGACGATCTGTTTTCTTTAAGGGTCAGTCCCCTGGAGTATTAGCAATACTCTAATCATGCGCTAATGGATAGACCCATGTCTAACCTATAGGAAACACATGGGCAGCACAAACTAGACACACTAAACTATAAGTTAAAAGAGGGTGCAAAGTTGGGAGGGTTTGTAGATGAATTTGGGATGAGTTAGAGGAAGCAGTTGGGCATGAATATAATCAAAATACACTGTATGCATGTATTAAATTCTCAAAAAAATTATCATATTAAAAAGACCATTTTACTAAGTTTCATTTCTTTTGCTGTTCCTTAACTGTATCCTCATATAGAAGTGTTATCAGTTGGGCCTCAAATAATGGTACTGACGCACAGAGAGAAGTCAGCCTCTTGGGTTTGACATTTTCAGAGGAGCTAGAGACTGTCTTCAGAGAATGTTACTTAGCAAATGTCTGTGTCTTTCCATAAATCCCTCATTAACTCAAAATTGCTTCTGATACTATCAAAATGGTCCCAAAGGCTGACTTCAGAGAAACAGTTCCTTGTGATTTTTCCTTTACATAAAGCAGTGGAAGGTCATATCTTAAACTGTGTGAAGCTGTTAGTAAATCAATTATACCTGAGTTTCTCATCATATGATTGCTTTTTCTATCCCACACAAGGGAGTCACTCTTACACACAGTAATAAGCTCCTGAAAATGTGTCACACTTTAACAATGATCACATCTTTGTGAGTTGATATGCACACCACCACACTCATCAACCCAACAAGGAAACACAAAGGATAATGGAATAAAAATGAAAGCCACCCATACTTGCTCTATCAAACCATAGATTAAAGATAGATTAAAGGTTTAAATGTACATCATACTCCAGGAAACAGTATCTATGTGCCAGAATCTCAAAATTATACAGAAAATAAAAACAACTTTGATGAATCTGCAGAGCTCATTAGTGTTAGAACCAACTTTAGAATAAATGATCCAAGACCCAGACACTTATACTTTTCTATAAATCTTTAAACATCACTTGGATATTATCAGCTAAATATCTATTTTGTAAAATATGAAACTTAGCCATTTCCCTGCTGATCAAGTTGCTATTCTTAGGTATACAGTAATAAATTGACATGATTTCTTTTCCACTAATTAAGGATCAATCTGTTTCACCAAAGCTTATAGAAAATGACAGATCAAATTCAAACTTTCCTTTCACCAAATGCTTTTTGTCATTGGATTTTATATCCAGCCAATTCACTTAGCATCATAGAAGCACTGCAAGATATATAATTTATTTTAAGTATATAAATAGGTGGATGAATGGATAAATGATATATAAATAGATGTAGAGATGATACATATACATACATAGATAGATACATAGAAGATACATAAATAATAGAAAGATATAATTAATGCATGGATGATAGAAAGCTAGATAATGCATAGAAGAAATATAATAGATGGAAGATAAATAATAGAAAGATTGAGATAGATACATAGGAGATGATGGGTAAATAGGTAGGTAGATAGATAGATAGATAAATAGATAGATAGATAGATAGATTGATAGGGCAGATTATATATAGATTATAGACAGGAATAAAAAGATATATAGATGATAGATAACTCATAGATAACAGAAATATAGATGATAATGAGGATAGATATATAGATAGATAGATAGATAGACGATAAATAATAGATAAAAATAGGTGATATGTAGATAGGCAATAAAGAAAATTGTACAGAATGTCCACTTTCCAAAAATTAAGTAAAGGCCTTATTTTATTGGTAATGAATATTTTTATTAATTTAGTCAAGATAGGGTTCTGATAACATGTTGGCTACCCAAACAATTAATCATTAAGGGACTCTATCCTCTTCTATATATGGTCTGATTCCAGTACTTCTCTATATTTTTTACCCTTCCTATCTTTTCTTATTAACTTATTTTATCCTTTCTTTTTCTTTTGATCCCTCTCCAACAAAGCTATAGCTTTATTTATGCAATACATGAGCTTATTGAAGACTTTTAGTGACACAAAACAATGATACTCCTCTACTGTTCACATAGACCAAGTTTCATGAATTTATTAACATAAAAATGGCAGAGAAAAACAGAGAGTAAGTTTCACATCAAGGGTATTTATGCAACAAAATAGCAAACTACAACTCTAAAAGCCAAGTTCAATATGGAAAACAATGGTTTATAAGATAAAGTAATGAGGCTGTTCTAGGCACAGCAAACTGGCTCTGATGCTAATTCTAAAGAGAAGATCCTACAAATAATTCAGATGTGAAACATTAGATGAAGGAATATACATTGCAATACTTTATTCACCCTTGTATTTTGACATATTTGATTGCATTTTGTTACAACTTCATAGTCATATCCAATGAGTGCATCTGGCTTCTATGTACTTAACTAGCTCAGTTATAAAAATGCTATGTGCCTTATTTACATACCACCGCCCAGTAACAGAAGTTCTTGTACACTCTCCTAAAGAAGGTAAGCCAAATAGAACGAATGAGTTCTATTTCTTAAGTCTTTCTTATGTCTTCTATAAGCAAAAGATGCATGAATGTTGTTAATAATATAACATCTAAAATACATTTCTCCAAGTATTCATGGTTTGAAACTTATATCATAAAAAGCAATAACATTTTACCAATTCTGGTCCAAATGCTTCATTGTATACCAACAAACTGCTCAAGTTACACTCAAAAATAATTTTCTCTGGGAAAAGCAAAAGCAAATCATTGAAATTTAGAAAGAACCTTTGTTAATCTTTATCCGAATACATTTGACCCATATGACAAAGCAACAAATCAATGACAGAAAAATCCATACGTACCTTAGAAAGGTTGTGCACACCGATGATCATTAGAAAAACTTACTTTTTTGCCTCTTCTGTGTGCAGTCTCTTCCTGGTCATTTTCCCTACCTGCTGTTGGATATATGTGCAATGGTAATACACTTGAGAGGTTAAAGAGACATTACACCGCCAGGGAGAGGAAACAAATGGGTCCTAGTACATCTTTCACAGACAAATTGGAGAAAAAAAGTAAAAGCAGATAGCACAATTCCTCCTGGTACTGGATCGGCCCATAACTATCTGTTTCAGAGTTGAATAGCGTTTCTAAATCATAAATATGGAAACCAGATTCTTAGTAACACTGAAGTACCCGGGAAAAGCAATTGATGCCAAGCCCTTCTGCAGGTATCCTAGCACATAATATTTTCCTCTAGATTGCCAGATTCTCATTTGTTCTCCTTATGATACTAAAGACAAAACTGAAATGGAAATTGCAAGAGATTCCTACACTCATGGTAAAATCCGATTAATAAGGAATCAGGTGAAACTAAGTAGGCACAATGGGATATATATATATATATATATATATATATATATATATATATATATATCCCCCATGAGTACTCCTCAATATGATTTCACTCTTTAATCAAGTAACCTTGTGTACTTGTACTTGTTTTATACCAAATATTCCAATGAGTTTAGATTATAATGTTCATGTCTACTGTGACGGTTGTGTTTAGAAAGATCAGATAATCAGAAGGGCCATCTAAGGTTAGTCAGGTTCTTTTGACAAGATCTTGAATAGGCCATGGTTAGGAAAATGCCACAATAATGAGGTAGAGTGACAAGGTGACAAGTGATAGATACTCATGATATGAAACATCTTCAGTACCATCACTGGGTCACATCCATGAAACCAGTCCTTTCTTAGACCTAAACCAGTGTACCTGCTAGACCACTAAAGGACAAAGTTGTAATCATAGGCACTCTTAACATAAACTAAATATGCTCTGTGTGTGTATCATACATAAAATTAGAAATGTTTATATATAAAGGACAGTTATGTGTATTATTATTTTCTACATTCCCCTTTAAGATTTCCCAGAACCACTTGAAAATATCCCCAGTAGAAAAAGTGTACACTCACGATCATTGCACTGGTTTCCAGAATATGATGTCATGGAGCAGTCACAGGTGAAACCTTCCCACTGCTGCATGCAAACCCCCTGGTTGGCACATGAATCCTCCTGACAGGTTGTACTGGGTCCTGGGAGTGCACAAAAATAGAGGGTGTGGGGAGAGAAAGAGGAATAGGACAAACATTAAAAAAAATAATCAACTAAGATGTCACCTAAATCTACCACCATCATGCCCCGATACATTCAAAAACACAACCATCAAAAATATCAACTCCATCACATGCAACAGAATTCAGTATATACAAAGTATGACAGAAATACATACTTGGTCACACATTATCAATGATTACACAGAAAAGGGAGAGGGCTGAACACATGTTCTCCTTTAGGTAGACTTTGCATAAAAGTTTCATGTTCTATCATTCAACTAAAAGGATACTTCATTTGGAGCAGGGATTTGTCCTTGAATAATGCTAAAGTAAAAAATATGTATTCCCATAATTCTAATTAAATAAAGTACAATGTTTTATTCCAAAACTAAAAGCCCCTAAGTCTGTTCTGTAACACTACAGTGATAAGAAGTATAAAGGAGGAGAAGGAGAAAAAATTAGCTCAAGTGTGCTGTGTCCTATAGGTGTTAAGCAATTTATGTAAATTATGTTATTAAGTCCCCCCAGAAGCACAAATAGATAATTATGATAAACTCCACTCCATAGATTTATAGCAATACACCAATTTACCCAAAGTCCCATATTTCTTCAAGAATGCTAATGCCTACTTTAAAGAGACTAATACTGTGACTACCTCTTCACCAGAGATTCCCAGAGTAAAATCTTTAGAACAGTCATTATTGGTAGAATTAGAAATTCTTGGGGCCCACACTCAACCTGATGAACTGGAAACTTTGGAGGAGAAAGAAATCCATCTGCACAACCTTCAAAAATTCTAATGCAGCCCACAGTTTGAAAGTTACCACACTGCAGCACACTGTTACTTAGAGATTTAATATACAGGATAAGGTGTGTCTGTCCCTGGGGTGTTTCTAGACTAGAAGATGTAAGAGAATTATTTTGACTGTAAGGAGAAAGTAGTAAATTCTAGGTAATTTTCTTTCATTATTATTTCTATTTTTTTGTGACCTTATCTAATTTTATCTAAATTTAGTGGTACATGTACATAATTTATAAGGTAGTATATCTACTTTCAAGGCATTCTAGGAATCTATTTGTTTACCAGACAGGAGTAAAAAAGAGCATGATAGAAGTTTTGCAATCTCATTCCTACAGACTACCATTAAAATCATTCTTTTTGGTTAGTCTGAAGCCAATCTTTAATCATTCTCTTTTCATTCTTACCTTATACTTTGGCCTTGGGTTAGGTATAAATAGTAATGTCTGAGCTAACAAAAATAGTGTGAAATTCAGGATAAGTCCAGATTCCCCAAGTTCCTCTGTCAAGGAGATGGGCCCTGTGGCCCAGCCAATGTATAAGTCACGAACCAATGCATAAAAGCACTTGACAGAGTGAAGAAAATATATTTATTGCAATTACTGCATCTTTTGCATTTTCTAAGCTAAGCTTCACACAGGCACAGAATACTAAATGTGACCATGCTGGATGTTCGAGAGAGATAATGTACTACAGAGGGTTCACCATCTAGGTGGCAAGACATTTTGTACTTATTCATAAATGGTGGAAGCAGAACAAGCCATCACTCATGAGACAAAGCTATTAGAATATGACATAAGAAAGTTCAGGACAATTACTAACACTGAGGGAACAGCGCCACTGCTGGGCTTCTGCAGTTCCTATTTGCCATGTGGTTCCCCCATGTGGAGATGAAAGGAGGTACATGGCCATGTTCTCAGTGGGTCTTAAACTTGAGCATTGTGTCCTGCAAGTTTCATTAACAATGGGAAATCAGGACAGCTTCTTTCAAAGGATAAAAGTGTCTGAGAAATCCACAGGGCTCCCTTGCCAAACAGCTCTCACCAGACAATGGACTAGTAATTCAACTGTGCTCAAGAATCGGAAACACATGGAAGGCTTCCCCTTGAAAGGCAGAAACTTTGCGAAAACACAGCAATTTCTTACATGGTTACTGAATCTAGGGAAAAGCCATTCTCCTCCCCTTTAACTGCCATATTTTAGCCATTTTTAAGGACCAGCCTGCACAACACCCCCAGATCAAGCATTCTCCAATAACTTCAAGCAGGATTCTTTTCCTTCTTAGTGGCCACACACTTATTATCTGTAGCATTAATGTCTCCATGTGATAATGTTCAGTTTAGCATTTTATTATGCATTCTGCCATCTTCTACTCTTGTTAGCACCTAATTTTTTATGTATCCATTTTTAACTATTTGTTATTAAAAGACCAATTGCTGCATGCTTTTTAGAAGTCACGGATTGTGGTTCGGGTCGGTCCTTTCTGCATTAGGAATAAATGCATTCAAAGAAAGTACTTACATATTAACTGCTTGGTTCATACTTTTCATTTGTCTCATATTTTTAAACCCTGAATAAGAAGGTAAGACTTTAGTCTGCAAAGAGAACAGACGTACGTCTTTTGCATCCATTAAAAGGTTGCTCAGGAATCAAACAGAGAGAGAAATACAGATCATTTCTAAATTCTTCTATGCTGTTCCTCATCCCATAAGGGTAAACATCATGCAGGTAGCACTCAATAACTGGCTGCATTATCACTAACCAGCCGAATGTTCAATGATTTCACATCACTTCACAACCAAACATGGAGCTCCTTTCAAGGAGTCTCCTGCCTTCTATCTCTGTCATACTACCTACTAGCTGTCTACTGGTCACAGTTTATTAGCCCCATTCCCACCTCTCTAACATGCTGATATTCAGACTGTTGTCACTGACTTATGCCGTGAGTGAACATCCCAAAGCTAGTGAAACAAGCACATTTCCAGGCCCCAGGTAGCCCTAATGCTTGGAGGCCGGATCAGGAATCTGAGTTATATCAGGCTTTCCAGAGGTTTCTAACACCTTGTCTCACAGTCCAGGTCTATTGTTCCAGACTTGCAGCCTATCTTGATCCTCAACCTCTTTTGTCCCTATTGTAGCCAGAGGGTGAACAACTCCTCATGCAGATTTTCAATACCATGCTCATCAATTATTCAAGTTTCAGCTCAGAACAGAGCATGTTCAAGCTACCCTATGAGGAAGCCCCTACCCTTTCAGTATCACCATTTCAGTCATCAGGTCTTCCTGTCTGTTTTACTTAACAACTACATGACCTATTAATTAAATCGTTTGTTGAATTCTTTCTGCTAATGGACAGATAACACTTGCATATTTATGATTCACAGTGTGTTACTTTGTTTATATATTTACAACTTAATCAATTAATTCAGGATAACTAATCCACCACCCCATATGCTGATCACTTCCTGTATGGTTAGAAATAGATTTCAAATCTGCTCCATTTGGAACTTTTAAAGCACTCAATGCATTGTAACTGACTATAATCACCAATCTGTGCAATGCACCACCCAGGTTTAGTCCTCTTGTCGAGCTGAAGACTTGGATCAATATATCCATCCTCTACATCGAATTCCTCTCCCAGCCTCTGCATCTGTCATTGCTATTATTTACATTGTAAGCAAATGAAATTACATATTTGCCTTCCTTTGGTTACTAATTTTACTTGGCACAATCCCTTTCATTACCATTGTCATGAATACGGTCTTTCCTTTTTCTCTGTGCATGTGTATGTGCACATGGGTACATGCATGTGTAGGAGTAGAAGTACACATGTGTGCATGAGCTTAAAGAGGTCTGAGATTATTCTCAGATACTGTTCTGTAAGTGTCATGCACATTATTACTGGCCAAGAACTCACCAGTCAGAGTAAACTGACTGACCAAAGAGCCCCAAGAATCTGCCTATTTCCACTTCTGCCTATCTGTCACTTGCAGTGACCTTATTGCAGGTACTCACCACCATGCCCTGATGTTTTGTCTGTTGGTTGTCTTTGTTGTTGTTGTTGTTCTGTAGTATTTTTACTAATTCCTTGGCATTTTCATACAATGTATTTCAATCATATGCACTGCCTACCCTTTTATTCCAGCTACCTCCCAACCTTTTTGAACAAGGGCTCTAGGTCTTGAACTTGGGTCCTTGTGCTTGCACAGCAAGCACTTTATCAACTGAGTTATGTCCATAGCCCAGTGCCTTACTTTCTAAGGGCTGAATATTTACATCTGAGTCATTTTGCTTTAACTACTTATCTGATGACCACGCCTAACCCAATTCCATTTTTAGCTATTATATAAAACGTTGCAATGAACATCAGAATTGAGACATCTCTTTGACATATTGATTTTAATTCCTTTGGATATGTGCCCAGAAGTAGTATCGTTAGATCATATGTTAATTCTATTTTTAGCTTTCTGAAGAACTTCCCTACTGTTTTCTGTAATTACTGCATTAATTTACATTCCCACCAACAACATAGTGATTCTCTCTTCTCCATTTTCCTGCCAATTTATCATTTTTTCCATCACAGTCATGCTAACAGATATGAGTTACTAACTTGTTATGGTTTAACATCTGTTTTCTCAATGATTTGAGGTGAAAAGGTTTTTATATTCCTGATACATATTGGTGTTTAAATCTTTTGTCCATATTTTCAATGGATCATTTGTTTGCCACTACTTGATTGTGTTCTTTATACATTTGAGGTATTTACCTATCAACAAATATTTGATTTGCAAATGTTTCTTCATAATCCCTAGGTTGTATCCATACTCTATTAATTATTCTCTTGCTATGCGAATGTTTTGTAGTTTGGTATAATTCAACTTTTTTATAAATTCATATATTTACACACATATATATCTGTTCTCTGTATTTTTGGTATTATGCAGGAAACCTTGCCAAAACAAATGTTATAGAGCATTTTCTATGTTTTCTTCTAATGGTTCTATAGTAGTAATTGGATGTTTAATTCCTCAAAGGCTGAGGTCCTATTTAGACCACATTTACACCTTGTATTTCTAATGTAACATTTGGTCTAGAACAATATTTCTCAACCTGCCCAATGTTACAACCCTTTAATAGAGTTCCTCATATTGTGCTGACACTCCCAATCATGAAGTTATTTTTGTTGCTGCTTCATAACTATAATTTTGGTTACTGTTATGGATTGTAGTGCAAATATTTTTGGAGATAGATGTTTGCTAAAGGGTTGCAACCTATGAGTTTGAGAACTATATATGAATTGAGGATTCATGAGTCAGTAGTGACTGAATACAGGATTATAAGTAGGAAAGAGAGGTCAGTGAGAGGGATGGAAGAGGAGGAAAGGAAAGAAGAAGCAAAACAAGGTTGGAGAGAAGAGGGGGAGAAAGAAGGAGAGAAAGTGAGAGAGAAAGAAGGAATAGGGGAAGCTAGAGAAGGAGAGGGAAGGACTTATTAGTGTTTAAAGCCAATTTTTCCTGAAAAAGTAATTTTCTCTAGAATTTATTAATTCTAGTTTATATAAACAAATGTTGGCTTGTAGCTTGCTTTTTGGGTTGTTTATTCATTTGATTGTTTGAGTTTTATTGTTTTGTTTTTTGTTTTAGCTAGTATATGGTAAACCATGGTTTTTCTTCTAACTTAAAAATGAGGTACATTCTGCTGAGTCTGGTGGAACACACCTTTAATCTCAGCACTTGGGAGGCAGAAGAAAGTGGGTCTCTGAGTACAAGGCTATCTAGGTCTACAAAATGAGGTCCAGGACATCCAGGGCTACACAGTGAAATCCTATCTCAACAAACAAAAAAAAAAAGCAAATCAAAAACCAACAAAGATAACTATAGATACATTCAGGTTCACCATATATTGAAATGGGGTTCTCTTTTTTCACCATACCCAGATATAGTGAGAAATAATTATACCAAATGAAAAACTGAGTTAAATATAGAACAAAATTTCTAAATGATATTAGTTATAATAACTTATTAGCAAAGTATAATTTATGGCCATGTATTCAGTGAACATAGATGTTCCATTCAATAGTTATTCCATATAAGTAATAACTCTTGGGAAAAAATGAAATTAAAATGATGTGCCATGTAGGTCACAATGGTAGGTGGGGGACCTTTTCAACAATGTTTCCCACTGTATAGCCTTTGATATCAGCTAACCTTCACTAAACAAGACAATGGCTATGAACAGCATGGCATGTTATTAGTGTGCTGTCTAATTCTTAGCTTTAGTTTCACTGCCCAAGGAAACATAAAGTTGTTTGTTTCTTTTATTCTGTTGTTGTTAGATGATAGTCTGACAGCTGCCACAAATGGATCCTTCTTGATCTGGAATTGTTTTTCTCTCCCAAGAACTGCCCTATGCTCCCATTGGATAACCAATCCTCCTCAAATATACCTCTGAGGCACATGCCTCCTGGTTTTGTCACTTCCTCTTCATGTTCTAGAAAAGGAAGTTAACAGAGGATATTTTATATTGACAGATCCTTGAAATGAGAAAGCTCATGACCCTGGTAATGGAATGGACTGTTGTCTTCCACTGCCTAAGCAGAATGTAACCAAACATAGGTCTCAGTGTCCCAATTTACTGTTGATGAACACTGCTGAGCCAGCATCAGCGTCTTCCCTGAAGGTAGAACTGGGACCACGTCAGTGCTCACTAAGGCATCACCGTCTCTCTTATCAAAGATGTTCATTTACTCATGGCTTCTCAGTTGGCAGCTGAGAAAATCATACAATCAGTGTGACAAGCAGCAACACGTTAGTGGCAATTTCAGTAACACCTCAATGCTCTTTAGCTACTTCATCCAATCTCTGATACACTGAGAATACTATACTGCAACATGGCCCAAAAGGGGGTTCAAATTTAAGATGTGCTTATGAAGCTTTCCTCCCCAGCAGCCTCTGACCCCTGGTCTGTGTTTAACCGAAAACAGCTGAGAAAAATGGGTTTGTTTCATGCATTGACTTTAGTGGTATATAATGATCCCAACATTGTCTTTGGAAGTTACCTCATGTTTTGTCTTGGCAATTGGCTTACAGAGCTGCTAAGAATCTCTTTTTATAGAACATGTCACACAACACCTAAGTCATCAAAGATTCATGAACCAAATCCTATGCTTAAATGTTAAGAAAAGTAATATTCCATGACAATGCGGAGGCAGGAGTTCACACTGTCCCAGGTAGAGGAGGGATGAAAGAAAGAAAAAATCAGCTGTTATCATAATCCTTCTTGCTTCAGTCCCTCTATTCTTGGGGACCCTGAACCATAGTTACCCAATGATGATATCACACCCAATTTTAAGAACAAAGATTTTAAAGTTAGTTATCACATGATGTAACATGAACACATGAAGCAAATCCATTTGCCTTAGATCCTGCCGGTTATACATGGACCGTGGATCAGAGGCTGCTGGGGAGAACAGCTTGATCAGGACAACCTAAGTATCAACTCCTTCTCATACCCATGCTGCAGATTTTATTATTCCCCCCTTAGTACTGATTTTGTATTGTGTTGGGGCAATACAGGGTAGGTAAAAAATAAATTTGTGTTAGTGTGTGTATGTGAGTGGGAAGAAGAGGAGAAGAATGAAGAAGGGGAGGAGGGGGTGGAAGAAGGGGAGGAGGGGGTGGAAGAAGAGGAAAAGGAAGAGAAGGAGGAAAAAGAAGAGGAAGGGGAAGAGGAAGGAAGGAGGAGGAATGGTAGAATAGTGTGCTGGCTAGTTTTATGGCAACATGATACAATTCACAGTCATCTGAGAGGTGGACATATCTATTGAAAATAGTCTCTATAAGATCTTGCTTTAGGAATGCAGGTTAAGCACTTTCTTATCTAGTGATTTATGTGGGAGGGCCCATGCTCTTGTGGGTAGTGCCACCCATGAGCTGATGGTCCTAGGTACTATAAAAACAAGCAAGCAAACAAATAACAAAAACAGGCTGAGCAAGCCAGTGAGCAGCACCCCTTCAGGTGGTGCTCCTCTATCTGAGTCCTGCCCTGTTTGAGTTCCTGTCCTGATCGCCTTTGCTGATAGAGTATGATACAGAAGTATAACCAAAATAAACACTGTCCTCCCCAATTTGCTTTTGGTCATGCTGTTTCATCACAGCAATTGGAAGCATAACTAGGATAATGGGTATTGAGTAAATAGCATTAGAACTAATCAAAATAATATTTTATAAAAACTCTCTCCAGCTTAAAGTCAGCCAGATACTTTCTAGTTATCTATGTAATCTGTGTACCTAGAGTATAGTCAGATACAAACTTAAAACCTATGACATAGTAGTAAAAGAAATGTAGCTCTAAAGTCCAGCTCTAGCATTTACTATCAATATAAATGTGGCCTATCTAAACTTAATTTCTGCACTTTTATGATATAAAGGAGTCTACTTCATGTGGTGAGGCTTAAGTGAAATTACTTACGTAAAGTTTATAAATAGGATAACAGCATAGGCCATAGAATGGCAGGATATAATTTACAAGTCTGTAGCATTTTCCTTAACTCAGCCACTTTCGCTACATGACATCATCAGTTCTCATGAATAGGAAAATTGGCCTTTTTCTTCCTGCTTAAGTGAGTATGAAGTCAGTTAGGTGCTCAGAAATACAACATATTACGTAGCTAAAAGGTCATATTGACATAATCCCTCATCCTTGAGGGACAGAACCAAAACTGCTATAGGATGTTCAGCTTAATTCTTGTCCACCTTATGACTTCCCATAACGCAAACAATTTTTGAAGAACTGACTTCTTTTAAGTCAGGTGATATATCTCATAACATAAAATATAACAGAGAATGTGATTCAGCTTTGAGGAAAATGAGGTAAAGAATGAACTGTATTCCTTCTAACAAAATTGGAAAATTAAAAATATCCCTCACAAACTAAGGGTAAATGTCAATGTCTTCTAAGAATGCCTTAACAGAGGGCCAATGAGATGGCTTAGTGGGAACAAAGGCACTAATGGACAAAGTTGACAACTCTTGGTTTCTTTCTCAGGACCCACATAATGGAAGGTGAGAACTTGCTGTCAAGCATTGTCCTCTGAACTACACTACACATGCATGCACTCGTGTGTATCTACTCACATACCACTTGGCTACATAAGTAAATAAATCAATGCAGTATAATTTAGGAGGTGAAATTTTTAAAAAAATAAAATGCCTTAACAGAACTTAAGATCTTAAAGGCATTCAAACCCCAAAATATTAACCTTCTACAAATAGCCAGCATATAACCCTGAGCTAATTAAGCTTAGCTGCCTCGCCTTCTATCTTACTGTCCGAGAACAAGAAAAGCTAACATTTTTAGTAAAGGAGACATTGAATTCTAAAAAAAAGACCTGCTAAAGAAAGCAGAAGGAAGAAGTGATTCTGACGAACTGTCTGGCTTGATGAAGCCTGCTGCTTTATTCCCCATGGTTTCAGTCTGTTTGTTTCTTTGCTTGTTTTGCTTCTTTCTTATATAGGAGAGGTTTTGCAGAGTTTTTTCCTTCTCCAGTGAGATCAACCTTGAAAACCTAAAGAAATAATCAATATACTTCCGAGTGTTCCCATAAGATGACCATGCTATGAATGGGTGACCAAGACAAACCTCAAACTGATGGTATCTCTATTCCACTGAGTAGGACTCACAGCCTGCCTGCAAGCTCATATAGACCATAGTGTGAATGCAAGATGGTCATGGATTCTTTGCAATCTTTTGTCATAATGTGTCTCTGTTATCAAGCACAAGCAGGAAAAAAAAAAAAAAAGCTTGTTTTCATCCTGGATACTCTGAGCATCTTCTGAGAGGGATTTTTTCCCTTTCTTTGGCCAGTGGAGTAGCAGAACCTAGGAATCTGCCCTTTCTCCCTGGAATACGCACCTTCACTTCTCATCTTGCTCTCTGTCTCAGTGCCTATCCTTCTCATCAGTTTCTACTCAGGAGGAATGGGCCAGGAAATCTCTACATGATACAAATCAGACCCAAATATCAGTTTCTCTCTTATAGCAGCCTCAGGATAAATCCAACTCCTTACAAGGAATGTCAGTTATTCTATCTCCACTCCTGCCCCAGAATCATCTATTGCATCTCCACGTGCATATTATTTTAGTTTAACTGGACTATCTTTAGTTCCAGCCAAGCTCTTAAATGAGCTTCCTCTATAAATTCACCTGAGAAATACATGCTATTTAGTCTCAGGTAAAATTCTGCCTGAGATATTATCCCTGACTACATTTAACCATTCAGTCTAGTCAATTTCCTCCCTGCTCACATGACACCATGTATAACTCCAGGATAGCTGTTTTTATGTAATTATTGGCTGCTTTCCTGGCTTCTCTGATATGTAGACAGCATAATCTACACTCCTAGATAAATGTGTGATATATGGGAACAACTGAAACCCTCCCGTTAAACCAAGAAGCATAATCATTAAGGAAGTTTTTTTTAATTAAGTAAATAAAAAACAATCCAATAGCATAAGCTATAGAACTCAAACTATTGATTATTAACTCAGACTACAAATGTCACTCCTCATAGCTCATTCTTATATACATTTTAGAGTCTCTTTGCCTCTGCCTTGTAAACTGCCCCGTTTCTGTATTATGCTTTTCCTGCCATTGATACTTAATGCTACAAACCATCTCTGTCCACAGGTTATCGCTGAATATGTCAGCTTATGAGTAATATCTATACACTATTGTCAAGAAAACTAAAACTGAAAATGAGTGTATACTAGAGTTAGGTTGCCAGAAAACAGGGAAAAAGTAAGATGATCCAAAATAATTACAAAGAATATAAGCTCTTGAGACAAACAAGAAACTCTTGTATCATTACAAGAAGAAAGTAACTTTATGGCAACATAGGAGTGATTTAAACTCAGGTTTTACTGTTACTGATGAGGCTTTTGTAAAAGGGGACTGTTAAGATTCTTTGATATCTTTTCTTCCCCAATATGTATACACTTGTCAGACAATTTATGATAACTAGAGAGACCAATCACTCCTTTATAGAACTTTCAAAAACCATGTTTCCATCTTGGTGTAGTTTTGTGTTTTAAATGTGAAATGTTCCCTGATCTCCAAGCTTGAACACGTGATTCCAGGTTGGTGGCAGTTTTGGGGAAGTTGAAGAATCTTTAGGGAATACATCATCACAGGAGGAAGTAGATTATTGAAATAACCAAGCTTAAAGTTTGGTAGCTTGGGCCAAAGCCTCATCCAGTCTCTGCTTCCTGACTAGGGATGCAATGAGACCAGCCCCTCACGCTCTGCCAGCACACCTTTCCTGCCATAATGAACTGTACCACTTCTTCAACCAGGAACCAAACTAAACCCCTCTGCATAAGCAGATTTTGTCAGATACTTTTTTCACAGCAAGGAGAGAAGTTAATTAACACAGACGGGTACTTTTAGATGATTTTGCCACATACAGAGTCCCTAATGAGAGTCTCTGAGCCAGTGTCTAGAAATTCAAAATCTACGTAGTTAATATATTGAAGAAGAGTAAAATTGAGGATGATATATAGTTTTCTCATTTAACCTATTAAATCTGGTCCAAAGGATCTTTAATCACTTTAGACTATCATATACTGTACATTGAATCCGCTTCTTCCTTCTGCTTCCCGCCCCCCCTTGCTTCCAGAAAAATATGCTGTGGTCCCTTTTTCAACAGTTGAGCATTAGTGTTGTACTTGCTTGTGTGTCTATGTGAGAGTATGGGAGCCCCTGGAACTGGAGTTGCAGACCATTGTGAGCTTTTGTATAGGGGCTGCGAATTGAACTCAGGTTCTCAGGAAGAGGAGACAGTGCTCTTAACCACTGAGCCATCACAGCAGCCCCACAATTGAGCATGCTGCCTAAAACAATATTACCCAAAAGAGCTGCCTGCTTTAAAACTGAATGCTCTTTAAAAGTACGCTTGAAGTTCAAGGTATGTGTTCTTTTCACTAATTGTAACATATACCAAGACACATTTCAATTTGCTATGAAGAGATGATGTGAAAAGAACTGCACCCAATCTAATGATACTGTTAGTTGATGTATGTGTCCCTGCCTCCCTGTCCACATCCCGCCCCCCACCCCAAAGATAGACAATAGCATATCTACCCACATGGTGTATAACAAGGAAGTCACAGTAAAAGAAATGATCCTAAAGATGAAATGCCAGTTTCAAAAGGTACCTTTGCCTTCACTATTTTTCACAATTTGGCCTGATTGCAGATTTTGCAGTGGGCATCTGAGGCTTTATGCCCTGCTTGCCATAAGAGATCTAAAATGCTCTGTTCTTCCTTTGCTATTCTGAGTCAAAGCAGCCTGACCCAACAGCAATGACAGGCCATTATTGACTTTGCAAGGTGTCTTTTTGAATGACAGTAGCAGTGGCTTCTCCCGCAGATATTCACTGACATCCCCCAGTCAGGTGTCCTTTGTAGGGTATTCAGGATAAAACCAACAGACCCTCTGTTTCCCCAAGAGTATTTTTTCTGCTTAGATCACACAATAGGAAATTAAAGTACCCAACCAAAATCCCCAAAAGGAAATATAAATTTCTGCAATGCTTTAATGACATTAATATCTCCTGCTTGTCTAAAATATTTCTTTAAAATGAGTTAAGAAAAAATGATATGGTCATTCATTAGGTCCAAGCACTTAAATGTTCCACTCTAGAAAATGACCTTCCTGACCTAGAGAGCAATAAATTAATAACTCAAGTGGTCCTTTCTTCCTCTTCAAAGATCTTCCTTCTATCCATGCTGAATAACTTAAAAGGAGCCAGGCCCTCCAAGGCACATACAAGGAGAAACGTTAGTTATTTTCAGAATGGATCCCGTTCACAGACAGTGATAGCACAGGATGCTTCAAATCTCTTTGGTCCTACCCAGAATGGAGTCATGTTTTTATCCTCATAACATATCTTTTGTACAATAGTATTTCATGTGTACTTTTTGGTTTTCTGTCACCCTTTTGGAAGAACACTGGCTTCAGCCCCCTCCCCAACAATGGCTGCTGTCTAAGAAGTGTGACAGCTAGAAACCCTCTAATGTAACAATACCAAGGGTCACACAGGTTATCTTTCAGTCCAAAGTGGTACAAGAGCCTTCTCTACCTTGCAGGTCAGCTTTGGTCAACGCAACTTTGTTAGCAAAAGAACAGAAAAAGCGAAAACAATAACCAAAGGTTAGTTAGAGTAGAGTTAACTGGGTAACATTACAGAAATAAAAATGCAGTCTGCATAGCCGACATCACTCAGACAGACACTTGAAATGCTCTACAAGGTCACCAGAGACAGCACAGACACAAGGATGCACAGACCAGGGCAGAGCAGGCCTCTTTGAAGCCAAGTCAGCAGCACTGGGGCAGGGAAACAGTGAACTTGACAAAGCACAAGCGATGGGCAGGGAGAGCCTTCCCACACGTACACAGCCAACCCCAAGGCGTTCAGTCTAGAGATAAGGGCAGCATGTGGCTAGACTGAAAGACACATGTGCACATTCAAAGCCCACAAAAATACTTTGGAACATTAAGGAGTTGAGCACGGGAGAGTCACCAGGCCACCCCAATCCCCTTACACCCTTGAAAAGAACACCAAAGAATATGGCACCAGAGTCATGCATTTCTACCCAGATGACCCACTGGGGACACCAAAGAGCCTAATTTATTTAATTTGTAGGAATATAAGCAAATGTTTGTGGGCAAAAAGGCAAAATGAATGTCCTTTTTATTTTTTTTAATTGATTCATGCTATTTCCACAATGAAGCAAGTAGTGTTTTCTCTCAGATGTTTACCCTCCACAACTGTGCAATAGAACTTCTGTTCAGCATGCCTCAGCCTCAACAGCTAAGGTGATCTCAACAGGTATTTATCAGCCTTGTTTGAAGTAAGGCCTTATTTTAAAAAATAATAATGGCCCAAATTAGAGGCCAAACTGACCCTTGACAGCTAAAATTTGACTGGAAATCAGACTTAATTTCTAAATCAGAGACATAAATTCAAAACCTACTTCAAGAACATTCTTAGTTACCAGATAAGTAAATGAATCATCTGAAAACCAAAGAATGCCAAATTCACGCATTTTAAAATAATTTCTATCTCTTATAATTTTTTACATATGTTCTTGGAAAGTCAGGTAAAGGAAAAAATAATGCATTTACTCCTTAGGGATCTTAAAATATCAATGCCACTGATGTTGGCAAGAAAGTATAATATATCTTAGACTGATAAACTTAAATATATATAAAAAATAACATATTTGCCATTTTAAGTAGAATCAGATCATGGTTTAGGTAATGACGTCTTATCTCCAGCTTGTTTACTATTCTCTATGAAGAAATAATACCAAGTTACATGGTCTCTTTCCTGTGCATCCCATGTGCCTTATTCCATAAGATATTCTTAGGAGTCACGTGCGATGTGCAAGAGACTCATGAGAATAGAATCCTTTGTAGATTCCACAAGGTTCGAGGTCCCTTGTTTTTCTTCTCTACTATCCTATACAGTGTCTTTTCTACAGAACCCTAAAATGGTGCTCAGGATCTTCTCTGAGGCCTTATTCACAATGCTGCAAACTTCCAATGATAGTAATTTATGCCTTAACCTACTTTTTGGCCATTTTTCCTCGCCACTTAAGCTAATTATCTAAGTCATTTGTGTACAATAAACAAGGACCTCCCTCCCTCCCTGGGCACTCAGTCTCCACTTCATCCCACCAAGTAGGGAAGTCTTAATGCTCGGTGGGCAACTATCATAATTATCTCCATGGCAATAGAGTGCATGTGATTAGGCCCTCGGGCTTTGCCATAGATGGATGGGAGAGCCATCAAGTTCCAGTATCCGGCTTTGAACAATCAGAGTACTTAGAGAAAGGCTGGAGTCCACCATAATGCATGTGGTGAATCACCCAAGCTGATGGAGAGCTTCAGGGAGAGCTGGGAACATTTGTCCCAGTGCGATGGGTAATTTCCTTCTGCCAGAGCTCTCACTGTTTCCCTTGAAGCTCTCCTGGGTGGGGTTCTTTTCTCCCTTCTGTCTCTACATTTTATAAAAGTTAGTTTAAACCTCCTTTTTACTCCAGTATTGTAGCTTTGTTTCATTATAACTCCAAGTTTCACATTCTGTAGAACTGTGTTTTTAATACAGCAGCCAGACACGTGTGGCAAGCGAGCTTCAATTGTGTGTGGCCTGAACTTAGTCGCTGCTGCAAAGGTAAAGTCCACAAGCTTTTGAAGGTTCAACACAATCAAAAGGATATAAAATACCCATGAGTCATTTTATGGCACACACTGTAATGCTAATATTTTGGATATATTTGGTTAACTAAGATAAGATATATAATGAAAACTAATTTTCTGTTATGCTACACATTTTAAAATGTGTATCAGGATATTTTAAATTAATATTTTAAATTAATATTAATATTAAATTAATAAAATATCAGGATATTTTAAAATGACTATCAGGATATTTTAAATTACATGTGTGACGTGTGCTACATGTCTCTTTTTTCTTTCTTGCATGTATATGGTATGAGTATGTGTACAGGTGCTGTGTATGCAAGCACATAAATATAGAGGCCAGAAGTTTATATCAGTCATTTCCTTCAATGACCTGGTGCCTTACCTGCTGAGGCAGAGTCTTTCACTTGGACTGAGAGCCTACTATTCAGCTCACATACCAAGTCAGCTTGTTCTAGACATCCCATCTCTTTCTCCTGTGGTCTGGGATTGAGGATGTCCTACACAGTTATGTGGATGCTGGAGATCTGAATTCTGGTGCTTATGCTCCATGACCATTTGCTTTGCCTGCCAAGTCATCTCCCCATCCCTTCTCCTATAGTCCTATTGGTCAATATAGCTTAAGGGGCTAAATAGATTCTTCTTAAGTGCTCAATCTGAAATAGCATAAGACACATTAAAACTAATTTCCTATTATACAGTACCTTGTGCTTTCTTAAAAGATTT
Source organism: Grammomys surdaster (assembly GCF_004785775.1). Taxonomy (NCBI): domain Eukaryota; kingdom Metazoa; phylum Chordata; class Mammalia; order Rodentia; family Muridae; genus Grammomys; species Grammomys surdaster. The sequence continues at coordinate 708,723 of NW_021604720.1, read as the reverse complement.
TATTTTCAGTTGTGTGTGTGAGAAAGTATGTGTGTGTGTCTGTGTGTGCATGCATGTGTGTGCATGTGAGAGAGAGAAAGACAGAGAGAGAGAGAGAGAGAGAGAGAGAGAGAGAGAGAGAGAGATATCAAACATGGAACATGGATGCAGTGTAACAAGAAAGTATTGGACCACTGGATGTAGTGTTACAGGTCATATAATATGGATGCTAGGAACTGAATTTGTATCCCGTGGAAGAGCAGGAGTGCTTTTAACTCCTTAGTCATCTCGCTTAGCCCTGCTTTCTGTTTTTAATATGTAATTTCACATTGTAATTTAACTTGATACGGTTCATTCTGAGTTAAGCTCAACCCTGTCACCTCAAAGCCTTCTAAAGTAAGATTCTCAGTTGAATGCCAAATACGTCATTTTTCCCTCCATTGTCTTTCAACATCTGAAGAACTATGAGTAGACCAGTAAGTCCAAAAAAACAATGGTCAAGTTGAATGAAATTGTGCAGCATATTCAGGAAAACACAAAATGGCTACCTCAAATGCCTTTTGATTCTTAACCTCTTGCCCATCATACACACACAGAGAGACAGACAGACATACAGACACATAGATAGACACACACACACACACACACACACACACACACACACACACCATGTTTAATGGCTGTCAGAATATCAGAATTAAAACCATTGTTTTAATTGTTAAAGGAATCCTGGAATCAGATTATAGAGACACTAATACCAGGCAACTGACTCAGGCAAGGCAAACATCTTTTGTAGCACAAGTTAGTCTTTGCAAAACTGCTTTAAAGGGATAGAGATAACTCAAACGGAAGCTGCTTTAAAAGCAATGTTCATGAAACAAGTGAAAAGTTTTGACATGGAAACTGAAAGATGGATGCAAGGAAACACAGTGCGTTGCACAAAGGACCATTAGGCTCAGCCAGAGGAACGAAGATGTAGTAGATCTTGGTGACTAGGCATCATCACCTTTGCCTGTAGATGACCTGCAGTTATTTCTCTGGCCAAGTGAGGGCAGGAATGAATTCAGAATGTGTACAGTGCTGCCCTCTACTGGCTAAATCTAAGCTGTTCCTACAGTTACCAACAGCTCTAGAAAGACATTACTTTTCACCATCTACAGAAACAGGCTGAGCATGGTGGTTGTGCAGCGTGGGTAAACATGCAGTACTACTATGTGTCTCTCATGAGATAATATCCAGGAACAATAATCCCACGTTTATCCAGTACCTACTATGTATCAGGCATTTTGTATCTTTCAGATTTTTTTTTCATAATACTTTTGAAAGGGCCTATTATTCTCCCATTTGGCAGAGAAAGAAAAGATAGATCTGAATGGTTAAGTAAATTACCAAATGTCAGCTGGAGCTTAATCCAGGTCTTCCTAATGTGGGAACTGAGGATATCACTTGGCAGTACCTTTAGGTTGACAATCAGAGCCTGATTCAGCAAGTACTCAATAAATACTAGTTCCCTTCCATCATCATGACAGAGTGACATCAATTCTCTGTCTCCCAATGGATTTGCATCAAATAATCAAATAATTGGCGACATCAATTTGGACTCTTTCCATTGTCCTTTACATAGGACATTAAAATAGAAATAGAAGTCTCTAGTGCTCTTTCAGCCACTCTAAAAACAAAGACACAAATTGGGAGAAGTCTGATGGCCATGACAGGGAAGGTACTTCACCACCAAGTATGCGATCCTGAAAGGACATCTGCCAGCATGCCTTCTTAAAACCCATGGCACATGTCCTGCATACTCAACCAATGACAAGAGGACACCGATGAGGATATGCTGTAGGATGGTGAATGATAGACAGAGGACGGGTAAACTGAGGAAAGGGGCACTGGCAGAGCAGCAAGAGGGCTAGGTGCTGTGACAAGGCTGAGCCTTGGAAAGAAGAGAGGTTCTACCTTCACAGCCTCGCTCGATCTGTCCACTCCTGTGGAGAGCATCGTTGATGAGATCAGGCAGGCGCCCGTTCAAGTCCACAGAGGCCAGGCAGCCTTGAAATCCATCCCGGGAGGCCACAAGCTTTGGAAGGTTGCTATACATGCCCTGGGCTAAGCCAGCCATATAGAGGTCACCTAGAAAGGAAGGAACATGGTAAAATAGCCCAAGTAGAGAAATAATGTGGCAACCATATCCACTAACACACTAATGTTTAAACACCTTAAACTGTTTCTTAAATGATGATAATACAACCATGGTATGGGGTAGAGAGTCAGCTAAAATATGAGTCACTACTAGAGTTTCTAAATTATTAAAATAAAAATCCTAAATATTTCTTATAGGTCATTCATTCTGTTTCCAACACCTCACAAAGTTTGAACCACCATATCATATGTACAAAGTAGATTCTACCTAATTAAATGAAGTAAAGATTAACAACAGTTTCAACAAAACAACCATTTATTGAGTAGTTTTTATGTGTTTGTTAAAAATAATGTGCTGAGTGTTTTATAGACCTCCCATCAAACATCTAACAATGCATAATGAGAGTAACAACTTCTATGTCCTTTTGGTATACATATTATTACACAGTATTGAATATGGCCGAGATAATGTCACCCAGGCAGAAAGGACTTAGCTGAATCTTTTCTCTCTCTAGTAAGATCCTGCCCACAATTTGACAAAGCCTTGACTTATCACTTCATGTTTTGGACCCGCAATCACCTCATCATTTGGATCCCCAAAAGACATTCCTAATATCATCACAGATCAGGAAGCAGTTTTGAGGTGTGGGCTGAATATAAACTGGATAAATGGCTTTATGTTATAATTCAATAGTTTTCAAATGGAAAATGTGTCATACACAAGATACGGCTGGAATTCCTAACCTGGAGCTTTCTCATGGAAGCAACCTTTCTGTTAAGAGATGGGCTATAAAATACAAACTCCATATAAGGATTACCTTTCAAATCCAGATTTTTGGCACCATTGATGACCTGAGTGACTACCTTGGTGTCCACCTTCAGGCTGTGGGTATTACTGTTGTCCCGGGTGATGACAACATTGTGCCACTGGTTGTCATTCAAGGGGCGGTCACTGTTGCCTTTAATCACATTGGGACCATTGCCAAGGTCAAACACATAGTGTATGTACCTACAAGAGACCAAAAAAAGCACACAATCACTTCAGGGTCCATAAAGTAGTTCAGTGGTAATCACACATATATAAAAAACAAGGGGCTTCAAATTACCCATGCTTACCTGGCATAGCATACCAATTAAATACACTTATAATTACCAGTAATTACTGGATTATAAATCATTTCAATTCCATATTCACAGATTCATAAGGTCTTCTTTCATTTTCTTTAAGTCAAGACCTTACAATATAGTACAAGTTGGCCTACAACTCATAATATTCCTTTCACAGACTCTCTAGTGTTGGAATCATGGTCATGTACTCACATCCTGCCCAAAGTCTACTCACTGAATGCTCCATAGTAATATCTAGATCTAAGAAATGGTACAGTTAGGACTCTACAAAATACTAGAGGACAATAATAGAATTCAATGGATATCGATATGAATATTGTTTGCTTGCTTGCTTGCTTGCTTGCTTGCTTGCTTGCTTGAAACAAAGTCTTAAGTAGCCCAGGTTGACCTCAAATTTGCTGTCCTGCAGAGACTGGCCCTCACCTACTGATCCTCATGTCTCTACCATGCCAGTGCTAGATTTACAGATGTGTGCTATCACACTCAGTGTATGCAGTGCTGGGATTGAACCCAGGACTTTGTGTGTGCTAGACAAGCAAACCAGCTAGAACATCCTTAGTTCTGGCTTTATTCTTATGTGACTACTTTCCAATATATGGTAACATAATAGAGGGTCCAAAAAGGGATTTAAAAAACTATAATGTTGGCCTCTGCAATTTCCTGAAATTCAAGAAACTTGATTTTATAATTTTGGGTCATAAGGGACTATGTCCATGCTCTCCTCTCAAAATAATAATTATAATGCTAATAGTAGTATTGTAAAATAAGTAGATTTCATTTCTTATTATGCATTTGCTAACTATAATTAATAATACCCCAAATGTGTGCAACATACAACAGAGCTATGGTTTGCATAAATGAGCTTACCCAACAATAGTTTCAAAGGACTGCATGTCACAGTTAAGATCTTTATAAAATCAATCTAGTAGAATTTTCTTAAGTAATCTCAGGATTTCATGTCCTTTCCAGCCCTAGTCATTTTGTAAATCTTTGTTAGCAAGGAGGGTATTAGCAAGAGCTGGGGCATGCAGTAAAGTGAACTGTTTTCTTCACCACCATATTTTACAAAATGTTTCAGTAAAGATATCCACCATTCATTCTGTGGTTTATCCTACTTACCCCTTGACCAGCTCAACTGCAATAAAATCATTGCCATCACCACTATTGAAGAGAATGAAGCCATCAGCTGAAGTGGTCTTGAACTGGAAGAAGAGGTGCATGGAGGTGTAGGCCTGTAGGGTGGCAAGGGTCAGGTAGCTGCTTTTGGTTTTAAAAGTGACAGGGTCAGCAATGATGTTTCTCAGTCCAAAGCGAGCCTTCAGTTCACAGTAGTCGATGTCGCCATTTTTGCACAAATCAATGTACAGCAAGCCATTGAACATGAGGCTCTGTAGGTGGCCAATGAAACTGGAGGGGACCACAGAGATGTAACGCTTCTCAGTCATGATACCGGTTTCAATATTGTGGAACTCCAAGCGGGTGTGGTCACCCACCATTGTACCTATAAAATCAGAAATGAGGCAGGAAAGGGAAAAGTTACTCTGCTTTCTCACAGCTACCATGATCTGCCTTATAGGAGGAACATGTTTCCAAGTTTCTGAGTTCTCTTCTGCTCTTTTATAGCACACACCTGATCTGATCTCAGTCACCAAGTGAGGTCCTAGCTGAACCCAAGTTACTTGCCTGACTCATGATCCTAGGCAGCTGGTGTCAATACGATCTCACAGAAACAGTGAGCTTACTGACAACACAAGCTGAAAAGCAATGCCATTCACTTTCTCCATTCAAGAAACAACTCGGGAAGCAGAGACAGGTGGTATCTGTGAGTCTGAGGCCAGCCTTATTATCTACAGAATGAATTTCAGGACAGTTAGGGCTTCATAAGGAAATGTTGTCTCAAATAAAACTAAAACAACCAAGAGAGATGGGGGGGGAGGAGGAAGAGAGAGAGAAGGAAGAAAGGAGAAACAATCTGAACACAAATCATAAGAAATTATTTTCCTCTTTGGCTCTTATAGAGATAAAATTGGTGAGTGTTAGACATTCATTACTAAGAATTGCTTGCTACAATATCTCATTACTTGCTACTTCTGAACACTTTGTTTGTTTGTTTTTTTCTTCTGTAAAACATCTATTAATTTTACCTGTTAACAAGTGGTCATGATTTCTTAGGAAAGCAGCTTGGGAAACAGTCAGACTACTACACTCATTCATGGCTTTGCAGCTAAAGAACCCAGTGTGGCTCTTGTGGAGTTGACCAGCCCAACTTTAAACTGGGCTCACATGATTGTCTCAAATCCCAGGGTTCAATCAAGTTAAGCCATTGTTTTATTATCAGATTTCTCACTAATAAATGACACTTGCTGTCTATACATCTTACTTTTCCTTCTCTCTTTACTGGTCTAGAATTTGAGTGTCAAAGGGGAAGAGTGGGCATGAATTTTCTTGGAGAACTTAACCTGATCCAAGAGATAAAACCACATCTGAAAGACTTATCCATCTCCTTGTATTTTAAATATAGATTCTACCTCCTCAGAAGCAATCTCAGAAGTGATTCAAAGAGTTGAACAGAAGCACAGAAATCGGGCTTACATTTGACGAGCTTCTTGGTGGTGTTTTGACAACTAGTGTCAAGTTATTCTTTTAATATAAGCAAAAATAAAATAATAATGTTCTTAAATACATAAATTGTAGTTAGAGCAAAAATCAAAATGTAAAATAAATTTGTTAACAACTGAATACATAGAAAAAGTAATAAGGACATGAAATTACTTAATATTGACAATTGTACTGAGTTGTGAAGTGAACACAACCTAAAATTCATGTGCTTTAAAACAATCACATGATTGACATAAGCACCCAACTGCAGTTTGCTGCATCTCTTCATTACAAGTGCTGGGACCCAATTAGAAAGTTATGGGGAAGGGGACCATAGCCAACTTGTAAGGAGTCAGAAGAACTGCAGGGTGGTGATGCTATTCCTTCCCCTAATTCACATCCCTACCTACACAAAAACCTTAGAGCAAAGTACAAAAAAGGCAATGGCAACCCCAAGTGATCCAAGGAATGCCAAAAGAATCAGAGAAGTGATTTTCAATTCAGTTGAAATTTTCTACAAAATTTCAGATAAGCCCATCTTCAGAGTTGTATACTGAGTAAATTTTGCCTACCGGAAAAAACAGTTTTATAAAGCAGAATAAAAGAATATGAGGCACTGGTTAAGATGAAAAAGAGGCAGAGCAAGACATTGGTTAAGTAGGGCAAAAAATAAAAAAGGAAATTCAAGAGCTTAGCCCAGAGTGACAAAGTCTAGGATGACTTAGAGGGATGTTCTATCATCAGTTTAGGACACTAGTGGATTCAACAATAAGGGCTTGAATTACAAGGTAATTGGCTCAGTTATTCACTAACAGAACTCATTCATCTGTAGCACAGATTAAAATCAAATTAACTACCTCCTCTCAAAATCCTATAGTACCTCATTTGATAAAAGCATGAAACACCACTGCTTGACTTTTGATATTTCGACAAAACTAGCCAACTATTACAAAAAAAATACATGTGTCATCTAATCCATATTAGTAACTGAGAACTCTGTATGAAATAACATCCTCCGGCTTTTACGTTTAGACCAAACTTCCTCTCACTTATTGATAAGTGTATGTATACCTCAGAGCAGCTACTCTCAAATTCCAGAGGAAAGAAAACTGACCTTGTGAAAGAAAATGAAGTGAAATGAGGACTACATATCTACATACGATATCCAGTGTGTGCTATGCACTCCAATTATGACATGTGATGGATGTGAATCTAGGAGAACTTTTGCCTAATCTGTAATTTCCCAAGAGGCCATAGCACATAATAGGCCTGTCACTGGGTTACCTTGGGTATGGTCCTTAATATTTTTGTATCTCCATTTCCTACTTGTGAATTGCGTCTGAAGTTGTCAGAATTAAAGGCATCAGCACATAAAACATTTTCAAAAGTGTCAGGGACCTTAATTATTGGCTAATTCAAATTTTTCTGCAGTCACTGTTTTGCTTTCTTTGACTGTTTTAATCATTTCTCATTTACTTTACAAGCAATGTCATCTTGTACATGGACCATTCTAGTGCTTTCTGGATGTTCAATGGCATACAGCAAAGGCTGAGTTCATCAAGTATCAGTGGTACAGTGGGGTGACATGCAGTGGGCTCATACTTGACATGTCAACTAGAAGGTCAGAATTTGTAGGACCGATTTTGTATGTATGTGTGATTCCTGGCCAACAGTCCAAGCTCAGCCAAAAATAATGATAATGATAAAAATTATGTTAGTAATTATAATGTTGGGAAATGCCAGGAGAAAGCATTAGATTCCCTAAGATTTCCAAACACAGGAGAATTTTGAGAAAAGGAAGGCATATAAATGCTCAGCTGGGGATTTTTCACATTTATGTCACAGTTCTCCAGCCTCACTTCATCTAAACATTTTCCCCCAGGTGCTCAGCACATTTTAAAAGCATGCCATATGATAAAATACCTTATTCTTTAAAAGATCTGAGGCAATTGATGCATATCTAATTATTGGTGAACAACAATGTACATTAGCTTATCAAAGGTGCCTAATGAATCTTGTAATGAAGAGCTTCATTTGACCAAACATTTCCTATGCTCGCTTTATCAACTTTTATTAACACGTATAGCAAGTTTTTGTTGGGGTCATTGACAAATTATAGAGCTTTTAAAAGTATTGGGCAAAATAGTGAAAAGTGGGGTGAGTTTTTATACCAGCAAGAAGTTCTGGGCCAAGTGTGTGGTATTAGCACATTAGGTCGCTATTCTGAGAGCGTAAACCAAGTCAGGTATTCTTTTAATTTGTTTTTAATAATAGAAATCCAGCCCAATCAATCAAGCCTTATTAACTGTCAACTGAACTTAATACTTTTCCAAGAATATAATTATATGATAATAAATGAAAAACACCAGGTTGAAAACTAATTCTTTCTTGCCCTTTGGTAACATGTGGGCCTGGCCTATTCTCTCTGTCACTTGTGTAGACTAGTTAGAAATTTGGCACACTGGAGGAGCTTAAACGGCATGAAAGGAATTACTAAGTAAGCCAACAAGATACCATTTATAACTTGAGGTCTACGAATACTTTAGAATCACTACCTGGTTTTATGAATTCTATAAACTAAAATTAAATTCCCAAACGTGCTTTCAGTTTTAAAAAAAAGAAAAAAAATCATCAACAACAACAAAAATACAAGACAAAGAGACTAACCCTCTTCCTCTCCCAAATTTCTTTCTTCTTTGTAGTTGCTGCCTTCCACCTGCACTGAGGTAGGATGTATGGCAGAAAGTGAAAGGATTTATTAATTTCAAATGAAATTACTGGATGGCTTGGACATTCCACGGTTTAGCCCTGTGTTCTAATTGTTGGTACTAACAGAAAGCACAGCACATAATTGCCTTTATTCCAAAGGCTCTATAAAAGAACAATGATCAAGGCAAGGGATTATTGTACTCTTAGTTCTGCAAATCTTTGTGTTCTTTGTTGTTTTCCATGAAAATGAAAGGAACTCACTGCTGAGCAAGATTGGGGTGAGAGTGCCACCTAGCGGCCGCTATTCACAACATGCTGTAAATTGCATCCTTCTGGGGATTTAACCAGCCAAATCCAAAGAAATTAGTGCTACTCACCACCATAGCATTTGCAGGCCCCTGTTTGACCCCATAGCTCATGGGAACAGCTTGAACAATTAATGCAGATTGAGAGTGGCTTCTAAACAACATAATATTTTTTCATCTCTTTTTCTACATTCCTTTTATACAATTAAGTTACCCTGAAGGTCCGTAGGTCAGAAACTATTTCCAAAGACTGATTTGGGTCTTTGTGGAATTGGAGTGCATGGGATAATTGGTATGGCTCTGTGTGCCTTCTTTTCTAGGAGGGAAGAGACAAAAATACCACGGTTGACATCCTGAGATGTATTCCCCTCCTTGCCCTTATCCACTTCATTATATTTTGCCTGTACTGGAAGAGAAATCATTTTCTTTTGATGGATTGCAAAGTGCAGCAAACTGCTTCCTTCATTGGAATCACACAGATGTGGATTCAAAGCTTAATTACACAGCTCTACTTCCCATTCCTCTTCAGTATAATGACAATAGGAACATTTATTTTGAAAGAATACTGAATTATTGAAGATTAAATGAATTGATACTCGTAAAACAGCTATTTCAGCACCTAATGCTGAATGGATATGTGTTGTGTGTTTTTCCTGTGTGGAGATTGATATCACTCTGTCTCTCTGTCTCTCTCTCACTCTGTCTCTCTCCCTCTCACTCTCTCTTCCCCCTTCTACACACACACACACACACACACACACACACACAAACATACGCACACACAAACACACACATTGTACTCCACTAAAATTACACTTAAATTCCAGAAGTAATGAAGATCAGACTCATAAACTCAATTTAAGTTTTAGGACTCACTATGACAGAACATTTATGATGGAAAGGGCCTTAAAAATAACAGACGTTCAAGTTGAAAGATAGGGAAATGAAGAAAATGAGATTTTGTATATCTATCCCGCAGGCATAAAACCATTTACTGGAGCTGATTGTATTAAACTCTAGGCTTCTGACTGTCCAACTGTCTTGCTCTTCACAGAAGGCACTGGGGGCGACAGCTGTGGCTGCACACTGTATTAGACAAGGGTCAGGAATAGCAAGTGGCCTCCCAAACATCCTGCAGGGAGTTAATGTCAAGGCTAGATCAGAGGCCAGCTCAGATGCCAGCAGAGTTCCATGTAATTGCCCTGTGCTGCCTCAAGTTTATTTTCTTATATGGATGTGAATTCAGCATACTGTCTGCTTGGATGCTAGGCTACAGACTCAGGATCTTCACCTGACTAATTACAATTATGTATCAAATTCTGATAGGGAAGATACCTTCCCTTGCTTGTCTTAATATTTCAACCACAGTTGATTGCTTTTTCATCTGATTGACAATTATAATCCCACTACCTACACCAGAATCTCAAGACATATTCCTAACATTTTCAAATACTATTTTCCAATCTAATCAATTGGTTTAATAATAGAAAATAGGTAACTTTTGTGTGCCTTTTATCTTCCACTATTCGAGCACATTGCTAACGTATAGTATGCTATTAGGAAGAACATACACTTTGTGTGGGACTCTCAAAACCCTTTTACATATATATTGATTTATTCATTTATACATTGCCTTCCTAAATGCAGATCCCACTCTGCAGAGAATTTGTCTATTTGACCATCACTACATGTCCTGTTCCTCCCAAAACAATGCTTGATATACAATAGGTACTTAATGAATAGAAGTTAAATAAATGGCCAGTTTGTTAAGCCAAGCATGTCCAGCCCCTCCTATACCATACTCTTCTAATATTTATTGTATTCCCCATGACATTCTATATTTTTGGACTCTCCATTTTCGTATACAAAAGAGTGATGTATTTGCTGGTAGAGAGAATAAAAACATGGAGGGTGACTGATCAGGGGTTTTTAATTATTAGTTATAGAAAGATCTATACAGCTCTACCCCTGCTCTCTGGGCATAAGCTCCATCAAAGAAAGAACTTACTGAGGATTATATTCCAACAGGGAGCTAGCTGTGTACTGTAAGTTGAAGAAGAAAGACTGTAAAATTTAGAGGAAGGTCCAATGCTTAGCCTTGCCTGTTTTTGTCCACAGGGAGCAGGCAGTATGACTTCTATTAAACAAAATAAGAAGTTCCAGAAGAGGAATGTCAGAGAAGACAGTAAAGTAGAGTCAAAGCCTGCCATAGTTGTACTTACCCTCAGCCACATCATCATCCACTGTTAGCTTAAGGCTTTTTCCTCTCCGCACTACCCGGACAGTGTGCCACTCATTGTCATTGAGCTTCTGCCCTGCATACAGGGTCTCAGGTCCTTTGCCTAAGGATGGTGGTAAGTGTCAAATGTTAGAACCAGTTCTCACTGTATTGCTCACAGTATTGACTTTATCAAAGCCACACTGGTGTACATGACCCAGGATGGCCAAAGATCCAACTTCCACTGATCCTAACAGAACCCAGGACCCCCTGCATTAATCCCCAAAAGCAGGCATGTCAATTGAAACTTGAAGGACATTCGTCCATAATGAGGGAAATAAGTATCCTCTTTTAGTCATAGTTACAATGTCTTAAATAATAAAAACAATAATATTTATAGCAATAGGCAATCAGCTGGCATTTTTGCCAAGTCTTAGATATCACAAATTCATCATATTTTTATTTTTATCAATCTCCTGCTCCTTTAAGCATAGTACACTAGTGTGGTTTCCACAAAATATTTACCAAGTGGGTGAGAAACAACTCTTCAAGGTCTGTTACCTTAGCATAGCATTTCTACTAAACCACAGTCCTATCAGAATTTAGCAAACATAGCAATCATAAAAGTAAGCAATACAATTGAAATTGTGTCTAGGTTTAAATATTGTAAATGATACTTCTAGGGGGGTGGGGCAGGCTTTTCTCATTATTCATCATCCTCCAAAAAGATAGATAGATAGATAGATAGATAGATAGATAGATAGATAGATAGAT
>NW_021604720.1:655378-696863 GCF_004785775.1 Grammomys surdaster | reverse complement strand
GATAGATAGATAGATAGATAGATAGATAGATAGATAGATAGATAGATTATAGAGAAAAATAAAGAATAAAACTCGAAGGATCCAAAGAATGAAATAACATAAAATTTTAAAAACAAACATGTACAGTTCAAAGAAGTGCTTCACATAAAGTACCACTAGGTAAAGGAATAAACAAAGATGTCTTGAGAGACCCAGGTTGAGATAGTCAAGATGAAATTCAAGATCCTGGGAAGCAAGGGATTGTGATGTTTAACAGCAAAAGACTGCAAGATGAGGAAACACAGGGTATTAAAATGCTCACTGTTACAAAGAGAAGAGAAATTTACTTCAGAATGTGTGCTATTGTTGCTTCAAGTTGGAAGTCTGAAGACAAAGAAGACTTCAGAGATGGTGGGGACTTAGACTAAGCTTCTCCCCTGGGAGGCAGAGAGCTCAGTTTATGTAGGTGATTAAGCATTCCTGAATGAATCAGTCAATACTTGGACAGCTTCATGCTTTAAAATGATTTGTAATATATTAAACTATGTAAGAGAGGAAGCTATAATATACTATGTAGGAAAGAAAAGAATAATATCACCTAGCTCTAAAGAATGCTACGTTCTACTTTTAAATATTGAGTAATTAGTATTCTTAGTTTGGCTGGCTGAAAGACTAGCAGAAGTAAAGATTGGGAGATTTTTCTCCCATTGAAAATAAAGACTTTAGAGTGAAAGACTATATTTTAATTGCAGCACAAAGAGATTATGGGGGGAGTGTGTGTGGATCCACCATCAAACATGAAACTCAAATCAATAAGAATCTCGGACATTCACTGACAAAACTTGAATCCAGTGAGCCTCAAATCAGGTACCGATGGTACAGAATAGTCCAGTGAATCTTAGGAGAAGAATTTGCTAATAAAGAATTGTTATTTAATCCCATATTTCCTAACAATATTATCTTTAACTCATACACTAAAATAGAACTTGCCCTTACATTTCGACTCACTAGACAGACCCATTCATTGTCTTCATCAGCTCAAGCCTCAGATGGATGCAGAGCTGCCTTTCAAATCCCTCATGAGAGGGCTTTGGAAGAAAATGGACCACATCATGTGGGTGCTTTTTATAACAAGAACAGATGTTGTTAGAACAAACAAATCTGCTTTTTTGTTTTATGTTTTTATCTTCTTTATTCTACAAGCAAATGCTTCGATAAGAAAGAACAAAGCAAAGATGGATATGGAGAATATTGGCTATGGAGGCAGAACTGTTGGATATATGGGCCATTTAAAACCTCTCCTAGAAGGTAGCATCTGTTTTTTAGGTAATTTTTTCACATCACTTAATTTTTATGACTGGGGACAAGATAAAAGAGAGAATGACAAGCACAAACACAGTCTGTTTGAAACACTACTGCACAAGCATCATGTTAGCCACAGAACTGTAAAACAAGCTTTGGTTTTGTCCAAAGTGTTTTCAATGAAGCTAGCATTTTACAGGTATGGTATTTAAGATATCTAGCAAATGTGCATGGTGGCCAGCTCCAAACACAGCTATTAAAATGCAGAATGTGGCATCCTACAATTAAAATTGTAAAAAGATTAATGGAACTTTTCATGCCCTGCTATTTCCAGTATCAGTAATTCTTATTACCATAAGAGGAGGGCAGGGGGAAATTAACATCACTTTAATTAAAATGACAGGGTCTCTTATCCAATATTCATTTTCAAGTAACAAATTGATAAAACTCAGTGAGTTTTTGTATGTAAACCTCATCTTCTAGAAGTGAAAGGTCTACATCATTTATCTTTAGTCAAGCCTAAAGGTTAATTCATCATACAAGTGAAAAGTGATTTTTAAATTTAGCTGGAAATTTGGGTAAACTGAGAGAGGGTACCAAGTTAACCTGAAGCTCACAAAGGAGATTCAGTTGATAAGTGAGGCAAATTTTTATTATCACAAGCCAAAAGTTAAAACACAGAAACTTAAGCTTGCAATGCTGAAAGATCCAATCCAGAGAGGAGGGATTATTATTATTACTATAATTACTAATATCTTATTATTATATCATCATCATTATTATTATATTAATCAATCAAAAATCTAGTGAAGCTGCACCAGTGAAACAAAGATTGTAGAGTTCTTTCTTGCAGGTAGAGGGTTCCCCCAACAGGAAGAAGAAGAAAAAGGACATTGTTCAAGACAGTTGAAACTACCAAGAATTAACAACCTCAGATTCATAAACGTTCTGACATTGCTCTCTTGGCAAAAACTAAAATGATTCTCATCCTGATCTTCAATGAAATACACATTTAATGTATGTGTTGACGTGTTTCTTTTCTTTCACAGTGTGTACAATAAATATTGATCTCAAGAAACCCTATGATTCTTCTTAGTCTGCTTGAAGATGAGTACTGAGCTATACTGAAGAACTTTCAGCTCCCATCAGTTGACTTTCCAAGATCATGACACTTACGATAAAGAGGAAGAATCCCAGAAGAAGAGTTCTGACATGTAGAAATTTGTAAGTATAGAGGGTCGAATTCTTCATTATTGAAAAGCAAATAGCCTCTAATGACTGTTGAGACCAATAAAACAGTCACTTCCTCTGGCCTTGTATCATCTGACTTAGCATTTTCCCTTTGAGGGAAGCCTTAGCCTCATGAAACACAAACTGATTCTCGGATGAGTGGACAACAGAGAACAAGAAATGGCAGCTAAAAAACACCTGCCAGATTCTTTTCTGGAACCTCTATAGTATCCCAAGAGAAGTCCAGTGTCTTTAAGCAATGAGAATGAATTACAAAATCAAAACAAAATGCTAAAATAAAAACCACTGCTGGCTGCTTGGAGGAAGATGACAATCAAATATTAGAAAAATTTTCCGTCTCAACTTGGCAAATCTACACATGGTAGAGATTAATCATCGTTTTACCTAGTTAGGCTTTTTAGAAAACAAACTATTTATATTGTATAATTTTGTTATTTCCTCCAGAAACAATATAGCCAAGAAAACAAATTACCCTCAATATGCATTTCTGTTCATCTATTGGTATGACATTAATAATTTAAGCTAAGCCCATTGGTTTTGCTCATATACAGACAGTAGAAATTCCTTCCATCTTCTACAAAGGGCTGTTTTGAAAAGTGGGAGGGGAATATTCAAGATTTTGTTTAGATTAGTGAGGACAGGGATAGCTAACATGACATTTTTTTTTACCCCAATTTCTCCATTTGTTTAAAAGAGAAAATAGTACCTTGGTTTTCCTAGGAGCCATGTTCCACATGCATCTACAAGAAAAATCTACAGTGCACTAAAAAAACAAAAATTCCCCTCTTAAAAAAGATATATACAACTCTATATCAATATGGTATGGTAGAAGGATATTCAAATGATTGTGTTAGATACAAACAAAACAAGACAGAGATGGAAAGAAAGCTTACCTTGATTCCATCAGCATCTACTGTGGCAGCCCTCTACTGAGCTCAGGGCACCACAGTCTTTATCACCCATGCTTCCCAGAGAGAACAGAGGTAAAGCAAAGACAAAGAAATGAACTAAAGGAGGAGGATAATGACAGGGAAGCATTTCTATTTTCTGCTTAGAAAATCCAAATAGGTTGAGAAAGAATTTGATTTGCCTTTTAAGTATAAACTTAATGAATTTTCATAAACTGACTTCTAAAGCATGCATTTTCCAAGAAAAAAAAGCCAGATAATATAAAATTACTGTCACAAAGTGGCTCAATTAGATCATTTTATTCTCACCAACGTCTTCAAGCCCCAGGGAGAACTGAGGAGCTTCCCATAGTAGATATGGCATGCAGTGTGCTCAGTTAAGTCTTTTATGAGGAAGTATGCAGTATGATCTGAAGAAGGCAAGGGCCCAACTGTATAGCCTGAGCACTTGTACAATGGTAGAGACACAGCTTTTAATTAAAAACCTTCCTGGGAGCCTAACACAAGTAACATGTCCAGCAATAAACTATTCCTCTGTTCCTCCTCCACTAGAGGCTACCCATCACATGCTGTACTTTCTGGGCTAATGGTACACAGCTACTCACCTGTAGCAGTGTGTCAAGGGACTGTCTACTACAGGATTTGACAAATGGTGAATAAGAAACAGTGAGGCCACACAACCAATGTGATATTGAGGATAAGGTCAACACAATGAAAAACATCCTTCATGAAGCTTGTCTAGTGAAGGCTGAGGAAGTCTGAAGGGACACAGACAAATTAAGGAATACAACAGTCTCGGTAGAGCTGTGTTCTACACGTTTAGAGGGAATGAGGTCCCTGTGCTCACAGATAAGCAGAATAACCAGGAATGTTAAACAGGCAGTATTGCCACTTAAAAGAAGAGAAGCATAACTTGCTTTCTGCCCAGAAGGCTGGGAATGGGTATAATTAATAGCCTAGTGACTTGGGCTATCTGTAGGACCAGGCTACAGCTGAATCCCTCAGACTATTGTGTTTGTTCAAGATTCTTCTTCCCTAGACTTTTATCTTGAACATTGTGTTTCAGTCAATAGCACCCATCCTCCTCAGACATGTAACATTCACTTTATAATAGCCTCGGTAACCTCTGTGCTATTTGTAAGGCTAGGCTATTCCTGACTCGAATAAACTTTTATGTTTATCTCAGACATTCTCCTAGCCCCTTGTCTTGGCATTTTTTCTCAATCAATAGAACCCATCATTATAGAATACATGTACTTTGTAGAGTTTCCATGAAAACATGTCTTATGCTTGGGTGCACACATGGGATTGATTCAATTATCAACAGGAAACTTTTCTCCAAAATTGAACTGTGCTTAAATGTGCCTAAAATAAACTGCCCGGTGTCAGACTCTAAGAACTTTGAACCAACACTGGCCACTGAGTTGTGTTAAACAAGAATTTCCTTCTTGCCTCAGGCAGGTTCATACTCTGCTGAGCCTGGTGGTTCCAGAAACCATTTGTACTCACCCCCCATACATATAAGGAAATTATAATGGAATGATTTGATTAAAAAAATTATAAACCAGAGGCAAGAACAAAAATGTGGCTACTTCATAGGACAATCTTGAAAAAACAAAACAAAACAAAAAACCTCTATGTTCTGTTCTTGTCATGAGTTCTTGTTTTAGATGGTTTAATAAGGTTACTCTGAAGAAATATATTTGAGAAGAACTGAGCACGCAGATGTCCAAGGTGAAGCATGTTGGAGGACCCAAAGGAGGCCCATTTTTGCTGGTACCCCAGGGAAAGAGAAGTTGGTGAAATATGGAGTCGCTAAAAGACCCTGCATGATGTGATATACCATCTGAATACTGCTCTAAAGGCAACTGGATGCTTTGGAAAGTTATGAGAGGTTTTTTATTTCTTTTGTGCTATAATGTATTTTGTGTGTATTTGGGTGTCCATCCCTGTGTACACACGGAAAGGCCAGAAGAAAATAGTGAGTGTCTTCCTCTGTCACCTCAGGCTTTATTTCCCTTAGACAGGATAGCTGACTGAATCTGAGGCTCCAGCAACAATCCTGTCCATAGCCACTCCTACACACAATGCTGGAGTTACATGACTGCCTCTTTTTTTTTAATAGTCACAAATATGGTGTTTAATTTTCCTCAAGAAAATGGTGGGTAGACATTTAAAAATCTATACGTGGCAGACAAAAGCAAACAAAAATGAACACATTGACAAATAACAATGCCCAATAATAGTATTTTGAAAGACTGTTAAGCTGAAGGTGAAGGAACTGAGTTATGACAATCGGTTTGATGCCTACAAACCTTTCAAAATACTCCATCTTAGACATCTCTAGACTTGGGGTTTATGATTCATAAAACAGTGACTAAATATAAATAAGATGCAAGTACCTTCATACAGAAATCCAAAACTATTCATGTTCAGGACACAAAGCCTAAAGTATAAAGGATTGTATAATGCAAACACTTTTAATATTGAACCAGTATAATTTTCATATCTAACCTAGAGTTAGAGAAGACTGCTCATCACAGAAAGCAGAATTTCTCCAGTTCACCTTCACTTGCTTCTCCACACACTTGAGAAATATCAGTGCCTCACAAATGCCATGCTTACATGTCAGTGAGTATTGTACCATTCATCATTCAACTTTCTTCTATCATACTTTAAGAACTCCAATGGTCCATGGAAGCCAGTAATATGTTATATCAGGGGTTCTCAACCTTGCTAATGCTACAACCTTTTAATATAGTTTCTGGTGATGTGATGACCTTAACCATAAAATTGTTTTGGTTGCTATTTCATATCTGTGATTTTGCCACTGTTATGAATTGTAATATAAATATCTGATGCACAAACAGTCTTTAGCAATCCCCAAGAAAAGGTTGTTTGGCCCTCACAAGAGTTTCAACCCACAGGTTGAAAATTGTTGTCCTTTGTTTGTTTGTTTGTTTTGTTTTGTTTGTTTTGTTTTGTTTGTTTGTTTTGTTTTTATAAGTGAGTGTTGGGGATTTGAATTTGGATCCTTATATTTGCACATTTGGTGCTCTTAAACAGGGAGCTATATCTTCAATCTCCTAATTTAAATTTTTAACAATTATTCTGGTTACTATGGATCCAGTAGACTAAAAGAGACCAGTAACAGATGGAATGGAATCTTTCTGGAAGCTAAGACGGGAGGCAAAAGTGACTTACACTAAGGACAGCAGTGGAGGTAGAAGTCATAGATTTGTTGTACATTTCAGAAGCAGGGTCAGCAAGAACAGGAGACTGATTTAAAAAGTAGGTTAGGAATGGGAGAGGAAGAAGGGGGAAACAACAGAAATCATTGTTGACTCTTCGGTGTAACTCTTAGAATCTGAGTAGACATAAGCTCAGCCAGTAAAACAAAGTCTTTAGGAAACATGGGGCACAGCTGACCTAACAGAAGCTAGTGAGAACCTCCATTTAAATATCCCAAACCCGTGGAAATGCAGGTGTGTTAGTGAACACCCATGTGCTCAGCATTCCTACAGTGAGATAAAGAGATGAAACTAAAGAACCTTATTTCTGTTATTTCGTTATTCCTATCTAGCATCAATCACACTTCAAACCAGCTTCTGGCAGCTTCTTGATGTGAATCTAGTCAGGTCACTGAGTCTGGTTTCTGTGCTATTGCTTTAGCTCGTATTTTGGGCTACCACTGTTTATCAGTGATGCACAATTGTTAGACTTCTGATCTCCCTTCTCTCCTCTTTCCTTCCCTCCTGCCCTTCCTTCCCTCTTTTATTTTTCTGTATGATTTCAGTTAGGCACTCTCATCCATTACTTCTTGACATCAAGAGGAACAAAGCAAACACTGTACCCTATTCTAGGGGATTTGTGAATTGTACCTGACCACAGGGTAAAATGAACTCAGAGGTCTCAACACAAAGCACAGAGCCTCTCCATTTTGAAATGGAATGAACCCAGGCAGATAGGTTTCCTTCTTTGGAATAAATGTCTCCAAAAGAGAGGAGAAGGAATCTTGCTCCCAGTATTCTACCAAACCTCTACCATAAGCCACAAATTTGCAGCATGCACAGCCATAGTGAGTTGATGACCAATAGGTTAAAATTCCTAGTGATAATCTCTCATCATGAAGCCACTTTCCAAGAGATGATGGTATTTGTTCAAGGATAGGAAGAAGATGCCTTGGAAAAGATTGTTTCTATTCTTGTTTATTTAAAAATCTACAAGTTCACTAGAATGTTTTCTCACTGTCATCCTGGCATGATTCATAGAATTTGGTCACTTTCAATGGTTTTAGATATTTCTATACTGTAGGTTCTGACTATAGGATCTTCTTGTTAACAAATAAATTTACAGGTTTGAACTCAAATTCTTCTAAGCAGGATGTCTCCTATAACCTTTGTTCTTACTGCACCCAATAGTTGATCATCAAATGACTCCTTTATCCTAAATGTCATAATAAACAATTTTAATAGAAACTGTAGACATTATTAATTTGTATTCGTGTGTGTGTGTGTGTGTGTGTGTGATGTGATGTGATATGTATTTTTATGTGTAGGAGTGTGAACATCTGTTCACCAGGAAACAGATAGGGAAACGAGATGATGACCTTGGATATTAATCATTATCTTCCACATTTGTTGATACAGAGTCTCTTTTTCACCACTGTGGAAGACAGACCAGCTGGCTGACAAACTTCAGGACCTTCCTTGTCCCTACCTCCCATCTTACTGTAGGAATGCAAAACTCACAGATGTGCACTAAAACACCTGCAATTCAAATATTCAGGATGCATGTAAATGCAGGCATTTTATTGCACATCTGGGAACTTAGCATTCCAACAGATAGGTTGCTCATGCTCCAGTAAAGCATTTTACATTAAGGGACACACAAGTTGCAATAATTGGATCATAGGTTATTAAAAGAAGTAAAATAGGGAAAGAAATGGGGATGTGAAAATGAGTGGATGAGTAGAAGAAAGTGGATGGGTAAATATGATTAATATATAGGGTATACATATATAAAATATGTAAAGAATAACTAAGATATTATAAGGAAGACAAAGAAAAAAATGGGCCTTGAAAGTGCATAAGTAAATACGTTAAACAATGATGGAGAGAGGTGATGATTGGAAATGACAGGCAGCTATAGGAAAGGGGCAACACACTTCATCTCAACAATGAGATGCATGGACCAATTCTAGCTTATATTCAAATCATAGTATATGCATTCAGTAAACATATTCAATTGACATATATGAATACATAGAGATAAACATATAAATTAAATTATTAAAGGGGAAGAAGAAAGGGAGGAATAAAAGAAAGGGCTCTTTACTGCATTTTGTTAGATGAATCTGAAGATAGCATAAACCAGGACCTTTATTCAAGCTTCAGTCTCACAGGGAAAAAGTTCAGGAATTACTAGATGGGCACTGTGAGCTGCTGGATACAGCTCCTTAGGGTCATCCTAGGTTCCTGTCTGCAAGCATAAGGGAGTATCAACAGCATTGGGGATTATTTCTGGCCCATTGGATGGGTCTCAATTTGGGGTAGTCATTGGTTGGCCATTCCCTCAGTCTCTGCTCTATCTTTTCCCCTGAACATCTTATAGGCAGGACACTTTTTGAGTTGAAGGTTTTGTGGATGAGTTGCTGTCTTTATCCTTCCACTGAAAATCCTGCCTGGATACAGGAAATGGCCACTTCAGGATCCATATGCCTCACTGCTAAGAGTCTCACAATCTACTGGGAAAATTCCGTAGGAAACAATCACACTGAGACTGGGTCCTCTAGAAGAGTAGCCAGTGCTCTTAACTACTGAGCCATTTCTCCATTCCCATTCTCAAATCTTAATAGCACCATTCTTGGGAGATATATATGTGTATGTATATACACATATAGCTTACCAGGCACTGGGCTCCATGTACATTCTTTACACAAGTTAACTTTTTACTTAACACCAATCCTGTGAGATTGTACTGTTTTCTCTAATGTTTTCTATCCCCTCCTATCAGCCCTTTCCTGAAAGAGCCACCCTTTCTGAGGGATTGCACTTCCTGTCTCATTATTTCAGACATTTTATGTGATTTTTCCACACAACAAAGTGAAGGAAAATGGTTTGGTCCACTTGGGAAGTTTTAGGGCTACCACTAGCTATTTTCCTTTTGTCAAGTTGAGACAGACTGGAACTACTCTTCAGAGTCTGGAGGCAGCGGGGAGATGATGAAGCAATACCATAACAATACAACTGATGGACATTAACAGTGGTGGTATGATTGAACACTCTACTCCTTTAAGCTATTAAGTTTGTGTAGAGATATTCCTTATTGCAGCAGAACTGAGCCATGCTGACTGTTACACAAATCCACCTAATACCCATAATAAGGAAAAGAGGCAAAAAGAGGCATTTCCTAAAGCTGATCAATTTCCTAAAGCTGTACTACTATTATTAATTTACTGTTTGGATTACAATATGAGTGGTATAGATCTGTTTTACTTATTACCCCTATACTATTGAGCCCCTGTTAACCAAGAAAAGCACCAAAGACATTTAAAAGAATGAAGCATTCTGTGATTGATCTACTGGACCAAGATTATAAAACTAGGAAACCAATATATATAACACATATAACTTTAGTCTCTAGGTGGGTTGAAGTTGAATAAGGCTGAGGGGAAAAAAGAAACTGAAATAAGATGAGAAAAGAGAAACCTAGAGAGAAAATTATAGAGGAGAAACAGATTAGGAAAAATCTCATTATTTGTCAAATTTTACAGACAGAAATTTCTCTTCTGGAAGAATAGAACACTCGAGGTCTTTACCTTTAAAATGCTCCCAGAACACACAATACATAAAATATATAGATGTGGGTATTTTAGAAATAACCTTCTCATTTCTTCACTGGAAAAACACCTTCTGTGACCTATATAGAACGGCGAGTGTCACACTTCACTCATGTAGGCCACAGGGAGCATCCTCTGTGGTTTGCAATAGTCCTGCCATGTAGCTTTTTTGGTCTTCAGACATCCAGGCCCAGTGGGCTCTCACATTTGAAATTCCATTGGAAGCATGTGTAGGTAATTCAGAAAATCTGGTTGTCAGGCTCCAGGCTTGGAGTGGCTGAATCAGAAGATAGGGTCTCTTTGAAGGTTATCTTACCAAGATCCCAGGTGTTCTCCACCCAAGTTGTATAAGTTTCCTCAGATTGTTACAGCACAATAGCACAAACTCAATGGCTATGACAAAATAAATACATTTCTTTTTAGGAGACAAGAAATTGGAAACTGTAGGGTCATGAATACTTCAGAATACCTTTTTTGGCTCTTCCTGGGTTTGGCTGTTGCTGGAAATCCTCAATATCCCTTGGTTTGTTGGTATGCTACCTCAACCTCTTCTTTCTCCACATGGCCTTCTCTTTGATGGACACCAGCCATTCATTTAGAAGCCAAGTCTAATACAATATAAGCTCATCTGAACTGATTATGTCACCTCAAAATTAAAATCATGTTCTTTGGATTAAGATGAAGTTGATGTGACACCATGCAACCACTGTGTAGGTGATTCTCTGACCTTACTTTAGGACACTGGAGAACAATCCTTTGATTTACTGAATTGGATTCCAGGCTCCTAAACCTTGTGGAAAAATCTTACCAATAACAATAAAAGTAGAAGCCAAGGTCTTAATATGCAGTCCAGTACAATTTGCTCTGTAAGCTGCTTCTCATGGTTCTAACAGAGGCTTTTCTGGACTCCAGCAGGCTCCACTTCATTAAAAAATATTCATTTGCATCCTATGGTAGTTGCTCTTCCACCCAATCTAATCTTTCATTTGCAAGGAAACTCTTGAGTTTTCCTTTTAGTACCTTTTCCATTCCCTTACCTTGACCCCCATATTCTTTGTCCCCCAGGGTTTTAAATTGTCTCCTCACTCAGATATATCTCCTACTAGAATCAGGCTCCTGTTTAAGTTGGACTAAATATTTCTCTGTCCATCCTTGTACTTAGGATTCTTATTAAATGAATGAATGAAATACCTTATTGCATACATAAATGATGACCCAAAACTTTCTTGCCATTACCAAAGTAAGGATCTCTCAGGACTGGGGATAGAGTTGAGTGGCAGAGCCCTGACTGTGGTCCTCAGTTGCATGAAAAAAAAAATGAGTGTAAAAGTCTCTTCTTCTGTCAAATACAAATTTGTTTCAATTCTCCCCTTTCTTCCCTTTCTTAATTCTTTAGAATCTCATTTTAATAAGCATGCCTTTTTTCCTTTATGTTTTGGTCCATCTGTTGCCTCTTCTCTTTAGGCAACCCCAAATCCCACCCACTCACAGCAGCTCACTGTTTGAGTAGGCCACTCTATAGGCAGCCCAAGCTCTTCTGCTTGGTGGCCTACACTATAGAACATGTCTTCTCAGATCGTACTGACTCACTACTCCGAAGTGTTTATCCCTTCTGCCTTCCTTCATATTCTTTCAGTACCTTTTGCTAGCTAGATAATCTCCATGAATTCCTAATCCTATATAAATTTCCAAATTCATGGGCATCTTATGGTGATCCTTATCATCACCTAACCTCACTATCATCCCCATCATCCCTGCAGAGATGAGCTTTCCACATTTGTAACACTGATGTCTCCCATACCTTGCTCTTCCCCTCTATGTCCCAAGCTTCAATCTTCTGTTCTCATTCCCTTTAGGTGAGTGGCTCTTTTAAACTCCCATCAAGTGACATCAACTATAATTTGACTTTTGATTTTCCCTTTCCTAACCTTTATTTCTCACCTCAACTTCGTTGTTTTCCTAGTTCAACTTTTTCTAGGCTATTTCCTAGACATTTCCTTTTCCTTAAAATCTTCTCTCGCATCCAACATCTTATTTAAATTCATTACCCTGAAATCATTTTTTGTTGTTTTTTATTGTTTCATGTGACCAAGAGTATTTCTCAATTCTAGATATAGTTGACAGATTTTTTTTAATGTTCTGAGTCAGTCATACACTGAAAATTTTTAAATGGATATTGTAGTGAATCTCAATGAATTTGTTACTGCCATTTTCTTTATGAGAACACATTAGAGATTTTGCAGCTGTCTACCCCTCAATGAAGATCATCAATGAAGAGAAAAGAGAATTGTGTGTCCTGTTGTGTTGACTCATCTTGAACAAGCTCATATATTGGCTCAAGAATTCTGTTCTGAAGGCTTATACTATGCTGGATCTTCCTCCCATTACATCTAAAAAAAATCTATTGCATCTAGTTCAACACTGTTCTACCCCAGCTACAACATAACCTCATAAATCATTCTGTCTCTGACCCACGTCCTAAAGACAAAAGATTTAAGATTACCTGAGGTTCGGAATATCATCTCTTCTCTTATGCTAGTCATAGGTCTTTTGCTTTTAATTCAAGAACTAAATTATAATCCTTGTCCATTTCAGGATTATTAGACACAGAGATGGCATGGTGATAGTAGAGTGAATCTTTACAACACTGTGAAGTAAGCATTGACATCCTATTTTTAAAATGATGAAAGTAAGAAACAGGATGTTAAAATATTTTCTTCAAGAATAATTTGACTCATATATAGTCCCCAAGACAGGTTAATCTAATGTCTAATCTTTTGCTGTTTATCTAAAGGACTGGAGAAGGACAGATTGGTTTATGGTGAGCAAGATATGAACACAGGCTTGTGTAACCTATGGTGTTTCTGAGGAAGCAAGACAAGAGGTTTAGGGAAACAAGTGGTATAGGGTGGGAGATACTTCTTTGAATATTATTCAGGCTAGTGAAAATGAAGAATATATATTGAAAATGTTGGGGAATACCAGGGTATGGCATGAAGCAGGAATAAAAACCTTGAGATCTAGACCTTGCTGCCATGGGATGGCAAATACTGGTCTATTAATGCATTGGGGAATGGTGTGACCTCATATTGACTGATGCCTGCCTAAGATATCAATGTCTAGTACTACATGGAGGTTGAAGACAAGCTATGTTTGTCTCAATAAGCAGACTATTCCCCAATAAATTATAAGATGAAATGGGTTTCTAAGAACATGAGGTTAGAAAATGTACTTGATGTTGGAATTCAGACCCAGAATACATTTTGGTCTCTTTTCTCTCTTCCTGTGAGCTTTCTTTCTCTTCTCTCTTCCCTCTGTCTTCCTCCCCATGAAAACTTCCCTGACCTTGTTCCTAGAGACCAATGAACCAGTTCAAGAGTGGCTTCCCAACAAACCTGACTTTTTGTACTTTCATTTTGCTTGAATTGGTTTGTTACACCAACAGAAAGGAGAGAGAAAATCCAGAGAGTGGGGAGAGAACCCAAAATGTCTGGATTATAAAAGGAAGAGCTTTTGTGGGCGAGGAAGCCCAGTCCTTGGGCTGGAAAGTTCAAGGTGGAGTGTAGGATATGGCAGCCATGACCCATAACAGGTATTAAGGGACTGGTCTGCTTTGGTATGTAAAATATGTACCTCAGTTGTTTGTCTAAAACTGATCTCAACACTTATTTTTATATTTCTGGCCCAGTGTGTTAAAAAGATGTTTGTTCAACATACATTTAAACACATTTATTTAAAAGGAAGATACCAGGCATAAGAATTGAATTCATATAATTGTGAACAATCCAATATTATCTAAAACAAACTGGAAGAAAAAATGGCTATGTGCTAATCATAATGAACTAGCCTATGTGAGGGTACACGTGTTTTATTGAATCATAATCCTATCACATCAGGGCAGTTATAATCTCATCTGTTTCCCTTGGTAATCAGAAGATGAACAATGGATTCAAAGCATGGTATATAGAAAACACCTAACATATTTGTGTTACTAACTGGCGAAGAATATTTACTCAGTAAAAATAAAAAAAAAAGTGCAGTAAGTAGTTGATTGTTCAGGATAGACTTACTAAATAAGGGTAAAGAAATACCCACTGGGAACTGAATTTGAGGAAAAGCACAAACTATCCTCGCATGATAGTAACAAATATCCACCCCAATGTTCGTGCTTTTTTGTACAATATCTATTTGTTATTAAGTATTCATTAATTGATAGCTCATTAAGTATTTACTGCTCATTTGTGACACTAGATTCAAGCTAATAGCTGAGATAAAAGAAGAAATAATAATTCCCAGGACCCAAGTTTCATGGAGTCTGATGAAGGAGATAACCATTTAAAACAGTAATGTGTCCTTCTAAGTGCTTGAATATTAGTGTGTGGTCTCCAAAGTATACTTTAGGAAGACAATGAAAAGGAGAAAGTACGTATGCACATGTGTGTACACATGTATGTGCACACATGTCTAACATTTGACATGTTAGAGTGGGATTAAAAAGAAAGTGATGTTCAAATAAGAGTTCTTAGGGAAAGCAAAATATGTATTCTATAAAAAATGAACAGGAGCAGTGAGCTTGGTAGACAGGAAATGGAAGAAGAGTCTCTGAATGTACAGAGGTGAAGCGGTCTGGGCACGTTCAAGGAATAGTAGTTATTCCATATGATGAGGCATGTTTTTATGACAGGTAGTGAATCTAAAGAATTAGCCAGGATGACCTCAATGCTATCCTAAAAAAATGTTGTTTTATCATCAACACCATCAGGGGGTCTTAAAATACCTTACCAAGCTATAATGAGTGTTTTTTTTGTATTCTGTATGATTTATGGGAGCAAATAGTATTAAGATAGATTAAACATGGACGACATGAAGCAGCATGTGTGTTGGATGAAGATGAAAAAGGGTGAAACAAACAGGAAGTCAGTTGCCCATAGGCAGGGGTGAAAGCACCAAATGATCCCTCAATACTTAGGAGGTTCAATGTGTGATTGACAGTTGTCATTCCTAAATTGATGAACCCAATGATGGCACTTCTTTGGTCTTAATCTACTCCCCACATGCTTTACCTGAGATATGTCTGGTTGTCAGGCTAACTGCAAGCCATTGCTATCGATAGATCTACTTGCCCCTGTCACTTTATTAGGAAATGAAATGGTGGTCCCAACATTTTGGTTTCAGACCAGGGACATGAGACTGAGGTTCACATTTTACTTACCAAAGCAGACCTGGCCATCAGGTTCTCCCAATATCCCTCAATTCCTACCTGGAACACTCCACCTTCAACTGTGAACTTTCCAGTCCAGGGCTGGGCTGCCCTTCCCCCAGAGGCTCTTCCCTGTATAATCCAGGCATTCTGATCTCTCCCTCTTCTCTTCTTCTCTTTGCACATGCACCCTTGATCTCTTTTTCTTCTCCCCCTCTTTCCCAGTGAACTAGCCTCCTGCAGTGAAGCTTCAAAATAAACCTGCCTTTAACATAATCTAATTTGGTTTAAATTGGCTCATTTCACCTGTGGCAGAAAAATAACTTAGTGCCTTCTAGATGGTCTCTTAACCTCAGTGTAGTTCTTGTAATCCCCTGTTCCTATATCAGGAAAGGCTAATTGGGCAGAGCATGAACTAAGCAATAGAAAAACTGTGTAACCAAGATTCAGATGATGTATGCTTTGTATCCCACTGGATACTATCCTGAAGTGTTTATCTGTCTCACTTTCTCTTTGTTTTTTTCTTTGAGCTTTAGATTTTTGTAATGAACTATATAATTATCATCTTCATCTGGTCAATGAGCTATTCAGTCCCATGAACTATGCAGAAACCTGACTGGCTGATTTGCAGTATCAAGGTGATTTTCTACATGTCACCGTGTACAGGGACAAACCCAATCTAATTATTGTCTTAGAAAAAAAATATATTCTGTTCCTGCCAATTATGGGCAACCTGGTTAATGAAATAAAATCCTGTTATCTGTAATATTTATAATCAAGAACTACACAGTAAGGTAAAACCAAGGGGGGGAGGAAGCACAAAACCCCTCAAAATGTTGCAAGTTAATGTGTAGTATAGTCTTGTACTAGGTAACCTTCGCACACCTGGCCTCTGGTCTGAGTAATACGGATGTGACTGCCTAACTCTTCAAATTAAATTCTCCAAGGCTGAGAAGTGAGGCTAAAGACAGAGCTATAATTTTCCACTGCCTGTCCAGTCAAAGGTAGGCAACATACATTTCCTAAGATTTCAATAGGATCTGGAAGCTGCAGAGACTGGCATACAGGCAGGCAAGCGCGAATATGCCTTTCAGGGGCTTGAATCCTTTACTGTTAAATCAAAATAAACTCAACTACTAAAGCTCAAAACAAAACTCACCTGGGGATGGGGGTGGGGACAGTCCTAATGTCATGTAAGAAAGGCTGAGACCCTAAATATCCACATAGGCTAGGCTTATTTATCCTTTTTCCTACATGGTGGAGTGGGAGGGTGGGGGAGAGGCCATGCAGAGATAAAGAGTCTCTAGGATTACAACAGGGTTTCCTGATCACTCCTGCAGACCAGCAGGGGGCCCCTAAGAACTGAAACCAGAAGGTCAGAAACTGCCAGGACAGAAATCGCACCATGAGAATTCAAATGCCTCACGAGAAGTAGTGAGCCATCTGGGTTTTAGAAAGGCACACTTTTAAACCAGTTACGTTTAGGTCCAAATCTCAGTTCCAGTAGTTATTACTAGCTGAATAGTGTGACCTTGGGAAAATGCCTAAATACCTCTGGTCTCCATCACTCCAAGAAGCAAAGAAACACTAATTGCTAATTGTTGGCATTTCTTCTAGGCTCCGCCCAACAGTTACCTGGCAACAGCCAGTTAGGCCTGGCTTGCTATAAAAGGGTTGTTTGGCTCTCTCTTCGCTCTCTCTTCCCCTTCTCTGCCTCTCTGTCTCTTTTTTCTCCCTAACTCCTTTTCCCTTCTCTTCGTTTTCCCTCCTCCCTTACTTTCCATGTGCTCCTGGTCGGCCTCTCTTCTACTCTTCTCCCCGCTCTCTCACCTCCCCCTCTCTGTTTTTCCCTGTCTCCCTTCTCAACTCCCCTTCCCATGCCCCAAGTAAACTATTCTATACTATGCATGGTACCTCAGAGGAAGGGAACCCCTCCCTCGGCCGAGGCATCCCTCCCACCTCACCATCTACAGAACATATCCTGGTCTGCTTAGAAAACACAACACTAATGATTGCTTTTATCATGAATATGGTGAAGGGCAGAAGGCACAAAGTAGGGACAGCAACTAGCATAACATTTGTTCATGTTTCCGTGTACAAAATCGAATAGGTTGAAAACTGAATAGTTACTAATTAAAAACCATGTCTCTTCCACCAGCCTATCTATACCGACTGCTTGTCTAAAAGAGAATGTATTACTTTTTTCTTTCTAAGTCGTTTCTTGGCTTCTATCCATTTTGAAGGCCTATTCCTTTGAGAAATTTAATAGAAGGATCCCTAGGGATAAGTAAGGCCTAGTGCTGAGTCATTTGGATTTTAAGCAATCTATCCTTAGAGTAACTCCCTCAACTTCTCTCCAGGGAATCTTGTTGGGCCATGAGTTTTGAGACACCTTAAGCAGCTTACGAAACTTTGGTAACAGTGAGTTTAACCTTTAAGTCATTGTGTGAGGTTGACATAGTTGAATAAGCCAAGAGGTAGAGAATTTCCAGGTAACAGCTTCTCCCTCAGGGTCTACCGTATTCTCATGAGACAGTGACTTCTAGTTCACTTTCTTGCAATTTTTTTAAAATGAATTTTCAACCTAATGACAAATATGCTGTTATTGTTAGATTTTGCAAAAGGGGAATAATTATTTGGGACAACAAATCATAAGATGTGCGGTTATAAAGGCTGACCGTCCAAACAAGAACATCCAGGCTTTCTGCTTTTAAGCTGCTAAAAAGGAGCATTTTCCCTAGATGTGCCTCTGCTATTGCAAAGAAGGGTACAAGGAGGAAAGTTTATCAGCATATTCTTGCCCCCGTTCTGAGAGAGTAAAATAGTTAAAATACAGGTCAGAGCTTTCTGCCTGAATAAGAGGAGGCGTTCCATACATGTGAGGAAAGGCCCTGTGGAATGGAGTTCCTGCAAATGCTAGAAATTGAAAGGGTTTCCTGAAGATGATCAAATCCAGTCTATTTACATTTCTGGTAAGAGTGGGAAGATGCTTACATGCCAAAATCTGAGAGCTAGCAACACAACTACAGGCCAGACTCTGGGAAATGACTTCAAGGTGGTACTATCTAGATTCAAGTTACTCTGGAGGCTGAGGCTGTGGGAGACCTGGAATGTTACTGATAATGTGTGATTTCTAGTGTGTGTGTGTGTGTGAAGATATATATACATATGTGTGTGTATGAAGATATATATATATGTGTGTGTGTGTATGTGTGTGTGTGTGTGAAGATATATATACATATGTGTGTATGAAGATATATATACATATATATGTGTGTGTGTGTATGTGTGTGTGTGTAGATATATACATGTGTGTGTGTATGTGCGTGTGTGTGTATATGAAGATTATGTATACATATGTGTGTGTGTATGTGTGTGTGTTCCACATGTGTGTGAGGTATATGTACATGTCTATTCATGTGCATGCACCTCTGTATGCATGAAAAGAAGCTAGAGGAGTCCCACTCCATCATTCTTTACCTTTTTCCCTTAAGAAAGGATCTTTCACTGAACCTGGAGCTAGGCTGGCAGCCAGCAAGCCCTAACCGACAGATACACATGCACACAGACATGCTCAGATTGTTCATGGGTGCTGAGGACAACCCAGGCCTCATGCACTGAGCCATCGTCACAACCCCCAAAACACAAGCTTTAAAAATAAACAATAATTGGTATAATACATGATAAACTACATATAGTTAAAGCATACAATTTGATATGTATGGAATAGGAAATCATACCCTAGACAAGATGAATAGTGCATTTATCATTCCCTCCCCTCCCTGCAAATTTTTCTTTCCTTTATGTTACTTGTAACTCTTCCTCTCACCTCTCCCTGGGCAGCTGGTGGCCTGTCCTCTGCTACTTATTCTAAATGAAAGAAAACACAGTAGCTATGTTTAGGAGGGGGAAACCCTTAGTGATAACTATTTATAATATCCAGAATTTGAGGTTGAGGTGGGATGTAGTGACAGAAGTGACGATCAGATAAGTAGAAATATGTACACAGAATTATAGGACTAGGCAGAAAAGGCGATGGCTACAAATGTACTCAAGCACACACCTAAAGGCCCTTGAGTCTAAAGAGTTGAGCCTTCACTGATCATTGTCACCTACTAACTGACATACCTTCTCAGTGACATTAGCTAAGATTGTGATATCAGGGAAATCATGCTTCGAGGTTTGGAAATTCTAAACATGACCCAATTATAGAAATTAATAACACACTGCTGCCTCAAAAACACAGACACTGACTGACTCATTCCATGCCTGTGCCCATGGAACCATCCACTTAGCCCCAGGTGACAGGGAACACTGAGGACTAAGCTCTTCTTTCACTATACCCCTGGGTCTGTGACACTAGGGAGACCCACTATGGGCAGAGGGGTTAGGAGTAAGATATTAGCAGGTAGGTTGAAGCAGCAGGCAGTTTTTGAGTCTGCTGCTTAGTAAGGTCTGGCTTTTCTTTCTTCTGAAAAAGCTGTCTAGATCTTTAAAGCTTTTAAAGTTCTATGTGTGCGAAGCCACCTCTTCAAACTTCTCCTGTGGTCAGCATTATGTATCTGCCTGAGCTTAAAGCACTGCAAAGTGTGGAAACCTT
Source organism: Grammomys surdaster (assembly GCF_004785775.1). NCBI lineage: Eukaryota > Metazoa > Chordata > Mammalia > Rodentia > Muridae > Grammomys > Grammomys surdaster. Next base: position 676,782 of record NW_021604720.1, on the reverse strand, counting down.
TTAAAGTTCATAAATGCCTCCTGACATTTAAGGAATTACACAATAGGAATGGGTTACAGAGTGATGTCCTATTTAACGAGGTCTTTATTCCAAAGTTAGTTCAGTGTTTGAGGAACAACTTTTTTTCCTTGTTCTCTGCTGCCCTCTTGTGTTCAGTTCTCAAATAACACTCGACTTTCAAGCTCCAGATAAAGTAGGCAGTGAATGAGCCTGTGAGCTTCAGCATGTTTCAACAAATACATTGTCATATGAACAGATAGAAACAGTAGCTATCAAAATAGCAGGAGAGCACCCCTGAGACTCAGGACTTCACTTTCTAGAAACTAGACATCCTTCAAAACACTTGTCAAATGCTTAAAGATCCACTGGCAATGGAGCCCAATAAGAAAATTATCTCTTGTTAGCATATTCTACTACAGAAAATTTAAAGGGACTTTTCAAGTTGCTTCATTATGTTCAGTTATATTTATATATTTCAGAAACTACAACAATAACTATAAAGGATAAGTCTTCTGTTTATTTTTCTTTCTTGCTTTCGTTAAGTATTTATTGACCTCATTGTGCAACTCTCATTCTACTTCAGGTGTCAGGAATGGAAATCATGACACAGCTACGACAGAAAGGAAGCCAGCAGAATCACAATGGAGGAAGGACATTTCAGCACGAAGTGACACCCGCTGTAATAAAGCTATGCACTAAGCATCAGCACAGAAGAGAGATAGATAGTTCAAGCTGTTCACCACATTTTATGTCATATCACTGTGAGATTGGGAGACCTTATGGATCACACTGTTATCCATGTATGTACCCCTCAACCACCTCCAAGCATCTGGCACAAATGTATGCTGATCTTTCGTCGAGTCACTGGACTTCCTCCTGTAATGGTTTCAAGATACTTTCAAGAACAAAAATCACAAATCTAGAAGAAATATTAGAAATGAAAGAAAACAGAAAAACAAAAACAAACCGACAACAAAGCCCTCTCTCTTATGTCACCAAATGATTGGGGAAAGACAGTCCTCAGTTAAACATAAACAGCCTGTGCTTTGGGTTTGTCTATCTCTGCCATACAGCACACTCAATTTGCTATGTCCCAACTTCTTAGCCTCACAAATGGGTTTACTTCTCTTCTCTGCATCAGCATCCTTGTCCTCTTCTTTCCTGTTTTACACATCAAGGTGCTCCCGCTCTTCCTGCAAGAGTTCTACCACCTGTTGAGATTAGAATATTTGATGCACTGCTGTCAGACTTGAATCCTGACTATTGGCCTCACAGGTCAGAATTTCTAGATCAAACTTAGTAACTTGATCACCTGGCAACAGGTCCTGGGGCTAAACCTGAAAATCATAAAGCATCATCTGCTGACATATTCACTTTTGACTTCTAGAGCCTGTCTTAGAAATCATGAAGGAGTTATACTAAATTCACCCCAACCAGGTGCTAAATGCAAACTGTTTCACAGGCCAGCCCCAGAGTCTAGCTTTCTCCCATTTCACATGGCTTGTTATATTTCCTTGGCTTTCAGGATCACAAGTCCTTTGGTTCCAAGAAATTGTTCCAGGACTTCGGTGTTCTTTGGTGCTCTCACAAGCTGCTAACAATGCTACACTCCTTCCTTCCTTGGAAGTGTAACATAGTACTATTTCCCTTATGATATTTCCCCCAACAAGTATATCCAGAGTGGAAGGATGTTTTCTAAGAATCAGCAATGAAAGTGGACTCCAGTTTTACCTCTGGCCCTTCATGTAACTCTTGTAACATGAAATATATGATTCTTGGGGTCTCTTCCCATTAGTGAAATGGGTGTAATACTCTTCAAACCATAGAAGAACTCAGCAACACCTTAATATAAGCTGGTTTCTTGTCTTCATGGTCCCTCTGATAAGCCCTATGCATTTTCATAATACCAGAAGGTCATTCTATACCTATTACATAGCAGCTAAACTCACTTTTATGTTTAGCTATTTGTGATTCTGTAAAGCAGAGTCCATTATTTATGAAATTAGTATTCCAGATATCCAAGTGCTGTTGAGTCCTTACATCATTCCTCTCATTAATCACCTAACTTGGGAAATGAAATAACTCTAGGCCTTGACTTGTTTGAATGGAAACTTCATTCACTATCTACACCCAAATAGTCTGATAATACAAGAGTTGACTTTTTGTCTTGTATTTAAAAATATGTAAAGTGAGTTTAAAATTAGGAATCAGTCAAAGTGAAAGTGGTAACTGTATGTTTCTGATGATAACCCATCGCCTCATACCCATGATACTTGCCTATTGCTGGTTTACAAAGTAAGTCATCCAAGTGCCTCTTTTTTCCCCTCTGTTTTATGGGTTAAATGACCTTACCTTATGGGTAGCATATCTGATATCCTTTATATCAAATAGTTACAATGTGATTCATAAAAGCAGCAAAAATACAATTATGAAATATCAACAAAAATAATTTTAGAGGCTTGTGTTTCACCAAAATAAGGGGAACTGTATTAAATGGTCATAGCATTAGAAAGGTTGAGAACTACTGCCATAGAGAGTAGCTCCCTATCTCTTTACTGCTGACAACTACACAGAATGATAAAGCAAGTCTTAGAGAAAGAACATGTAACTTCATTTCTGGCTCCCCCACTCAGTGGCTACATGCCTTAATTAGCTTAGATGGCGTCTTTGTCTTCTAGAACCCTCATCTAGCAAGCCACATCTATTGCATATTAAAGCATCTCTATTAATAAAACTTTCCATCCTCTGAATGTCACTTAAAGGAGCACTCTGCTCATCCTGACGCATGAGTGCACTTTGTGCTGTAATTCATTGGGTTACACTCCAGTTTCTCCCATCAGACTTAAGAGTAAACTTGGTTGTCAAACTCATCTCAATTTGGGGCATACAAGTTGGACGGGTGGGTAAAGTAGGCCCTCCATACGTTTTTGTTAGATTCCTCTTTTGTAATACACCATCGTACATCTAAGCAGAAGCAATGTGACTTGAATTTTTCCAAAATGTTAGTGAAGTTCCAGAAGACCATTTATTTGTCACCTTAGTGTCCCCAGAGCATGGACCCACACCCACAAACATCTCACTTCAACTTCATGTTCTCTCTCACTGTCTTCATCACTCCATCATAAGCATAGGGGACCACACACATCAGTAGTTCAGCCCTTTCTTAATGTCCACACATCTCCCCCCCCCACACTCAGGTCTAAAACTTGTAGGTCAAGAGGAGGCTAAAGATTAAGCAAAAGAGTGTAAACAGGTACAACACAGAGGATATAATAAGCCCAGTTTTTATCTATGGCTATACAGTCTACTTCTAGAAGACTGAAGGAGACTGACATCTATAATAGTAAAGATGAATATTAACCTTTACTGAAACTTTGCAATAGCCAGAAGCATTTGACATATATTGTTTCAGTTAATCTTTACAAAAACATGATTCAATTTCTATCCCCCTCTTCCCTGTGGAGGAGGATGCTGGAGGAACACAATAAACCATATCCTTAAAAGTTAAAACTTACAAATAATGGATTTATTATGGCTGACTTTGTAGGCATCATTTTCTTTTAAAAATCTCCAGCTCTACTGATTTGATCCTCCTCAAGCAGACCAGACTCATCAGATATACTACCTTTATGCCTATTCTGGGGACTAAACTCAGATCTCATACATACTATGCCAGCTTTCAAGTGGATGGAATCTGAAAATCTCGTGTTGGTTGCTTAGCATCCACCTGAGATTTGAGTAAGCCTTTCTTTACTCCAAGGTATGAAACTTTGTACCCTAGGTATCAACAAAGACTGTACCTTAAAGCCCTTTTTGTTTGTTTGTTTGTTTGTTTGTTTAATTCGCAGTTTTAGAGTCCAGAGAATAATGTACTTTGTGACATTAGTTTTCTTGAAAATTTAAAAAAAATGAAAGCTCAAATTTTTAATGAACTGACTGTCAAAAGAACTCACTGTCATCCAGAACAACTGAAAACTCTTGTTCATAACTTGAATTCACAGGTGCATTCTCTCAAATTGGGGAATAAGAAAGCTGCAAGAGCTGAGAACAATCGTGGAGCTCTCTAGTCAGAGCAGCAGAGTTTAACTCCTGATGTCTGCATTTTTTGTATATGGGACCCTGGGGCTATCCCTCCTTCTCGTGGTGTGTGTGTGTGTGTGTGTGTGTGTGTGCTTGTGTGTATGCATGGGGATTGAGGGGAGTGGAGTGTGTATGTATGTGCACTCATGAACATGTTCATGTATGTATGTATGCTTTCATGTGTAAAGTACAAGAATACATATGCCCCGGTGTCTGTGTAGAGGTCAGAAGGCAATTTCAGGCATGAGTCCTTACCGCCCGTCGTGTTTGGGACAGGATCTCTTATTATTCACTGGTGTGTAAGCCAGTCAAGCTAGTCCATGAGCTCCTCGGAATTCGCCTGTCTCTACCTCTCATCTCACCATAGTAGCACTAGAATTACAAACATGTACTGCATTGAGTGGATTAAAGTGGGTTCTGGATTTGAAGTAAGGTCCTCAGGCTTAATACAGCAAGTCTTTAACCTACTGAGTCATATCCCCAGCCTCTACTTGATATTTGCTACAGTGTCCCTCTCACTGAACCTGAACATCACCAGTTTAGCTTGATGGCTAGCCAGCCAGCTCTAAGTATCAGCTTGTTTTAACCACAGTTCCCAACACTAAAGTCTCATCTGTACACCACCATACCCAGCTTTTATGTGGATGTTGGAGGTTTATATTCATACTTGCATGGCAAACACTTTTCTGACAGAATCATCCCCCCAGTCACTCTTCATGTTTCTAAATAAATAGAGCTGATAATTGGTTACTATATGAGCTCTGTATACAAATCACCGGTCAGTAATGCACATATTAAATCAATAATAATCACTATTATACCCACATTCATTAAAGATCACAACATGACATTCTCAAATGGCTCAGAATAATCTTATAGAAATATGGTACAATTCAATAATCAGTGGATAAGTAAAGCCAAAACATTTGATTAATATAATAATAACCTTGCTCAAAGGACTCAGTGATGTTTACTCTGACACCTCACACTTGACTATTAAGCATCACAACACTTACACACACTCACAGAGTGTCTGCTCAGGGATTGACCCATTGGGGGTGAATTAACCAAATAACTTGAAATCAAGAAATGTCACAATGTAAGAATGTCTCTAAACGTTGTCCATCTCTTCTATGACTTGACATTTCTCTAGTTCCCTATTCGCCTTTCTCTCACAAAAGAAAGCAGGTATGACAATTAAAGAATGCCTTCTTTATGACCCTGTTCACAATTGTTCTAAACAGCAAAGCCCTTCTCACTAAGTGACATCTTAGTCTCTCCCGGATGCCACGGAAAGATGAGGCAATCTAAGTCCTCCACAAGCTTTGAAAGAAGGTTAGAAAGCCATCTGTCTATTTCCTCTTCATTTCTATGCCGATACCTTTAGTTTAGCTAACATACTCAAATCTCCAAACCAGCTGTTCAGGAAATAAACTGCCACTTAACACTGAGAACAGGAAATATCAAGACATTTTGCAACTTCTTTTTGCCTCCCTGAGAAAAAGGAGGGGTGCATGGGGAAGGGAGGAATGTAGCAGGATGTTAAACAGTCTCTATATGTGTCCAACCATGAGGAGGGGCTGGTGAACTTGGTGCAGGGCTTGTTGTAGGGAGGCTGTTCCTGTGAGGGACTTTCAGAGGAAGAGAAGTCAAGACAAGCTTGCTGCTTACTGTCTAGGGAAGCATGCATGACTCAGGCAGCAGTCATTACATCCATAGTAATCTGGAAAGTGGACAGAGGTAAATCTGTGAGACCTGGCCCAGAAGATGAAGACATCACTTTGAGAGTGGTCCATAGGAAAGAAATGGTTCTCATGCTAGATGCAAAGTACCCTTCACATAAAAGATCCCATGAGATACCATTATCCACTCACAAAGTCAGCTGAATGATAACTCATCATATTCAAAGTTCCTCCACTACCTTTATCTCAACTAAATAGAGATCCCTAAATGGGGGGGGGGAGCTATGAGAAAAGGAGTCTTCTCAACTCCGAAGACCATACTCTGAAGAACATCTATTTTTCTCTCTTGTGGCCTTAGTTTCAAAAATAAAGAATTACTTCAGAAAAGATGACAGCAATTTAAAAAGTTCACAAGGTAACATTTTGAGATAAGTATATTCTATAACTAATTATATTCTTGGAAATTCCAAAATGTGTGAGTCACAAGTCAGAGAATCTTGCATGCATAACAGTGACACAGCTGTCCCCAGATTTACCCTGTCAGTGTTTTTAGAAGAGGATTCTCATACAGGGCAATTGTGACACTTAGCTTCCTGGGACTGTGACAATACATTTTATTAAATAACTCAAAAGAAAAAGGATCCAATTTGGCTCATGCTTGGACTTCAATCCATTTTTATTTGGCTCATTTGTGCCTAGGACAGGAAAGTATGTTGCAGGAGTAGGAACATAAAACAGACTATAGCCAGATGTAAAAGGAGAAAAGTCAGGGAGCTAAAAGGCCTACTTACTGTACCTTTCAGGGACATACCTTCAGAGATAAAACTACTTCCCAGCTCATCCCATTTCCTGAAGGTTCAACTACCTCCCAGTAGTACCATTGACACAGTTGCTAGCTAGCAACTTGAACTTGAAACCTAAGGCCTACAGACACTTAAGATTCAAATCACAACAGTGACAAAACATTCTACATGAACTTGTCTCTGTCTAGGGAAAGAAAATCTCTGCGCACAACATGCAACCATCATATATAAAAACAGTGCTTGTATTTTGATTGCAGTGAAAACAACAGGATAACAATTTCAGCAGAAACAAATAGCCTACTTAGAGATTTGAGAAGCTGCAGAGGATGGGAGAACTGCCCCTTCCCCGCAGCACCCAAAACAGTAACAGGATATGAACAGTGCTGATGACTCTGTTTGCTGAAGGATATGCTTTGGGTGCTTAAAGGAAGTTTTAATATTTATATAAGAAAATCATACTGCAAATTTTCCTGAATTCAAAGAAGGAAAAGCACCAAATCACAGTCCTACATGTTACAGTTTATACATAATTATTTATTATTTTGAAATTTGGAGAATTTGGATATTCATGTATAAATTTACATTCATATGTTTCCACATCAATCAGTTCACATGCTCATTAACCCTTGCATGCTTGCTTGTGTGTATAGATATTACTCATGAGCTACAAGAACCAAAATATAGAACCCTGGAATGAGATTTTGAAGCATAGGTTCTATTTAGCTGAAGTCCCTTGCCTGTCTGCCCCTCACGCTCCGTGTGCTTTGACTAGTATACCAACCTTTGATGATGACTATGTCCATGAAATAAAAGTGATGTGGATCATGTGGGTTCTGTGCTTCTCTGGTTCTCATCTTTGTCCCACCTTAGTTCCTCTGACCTGTTCCCAACTAGTTGGCTAATTAATTAGATGTTATTCACACCTGGTAGTACATGCTTATGTGAGAAGAAGATATGCTTTATCTATGCCTGACTCAGCTTTTACTGACCTCTCTACACTGAACAGCTCTCTGCATAAAAGGCAGAGATAATGTCAAGATGGTTCATTTCTCTGTCTTCAATGCCTTGTTCAAGCCTGTGGACATGAGGGGTATTTGTGATATAATAAAAAATGGGACCTTTATCTTAGTTTGCTAGCAAAGAGGTTCTATTATCCTTGGGGTGTGCTTGCTTTTTTTTTTTTTGAGAACTGTCATAAAATAGCTCATATAGGCTAGAGGGCAGCTTTTCTTTTGAGAAAGGCAGAGGGAGTTGCCAAGAAAACTACTAGATTAAAGGGATAGCACATCTAGTCCAAAGCCCTGATTTCCAAACTGGGAAGAAGCATTGAAAATTGAGTTCAATCCTTAATGGGCAATGACATAATCAACTGTGCCCATGAGATGAATCCTGGGCTCAAACTCTTAGCAGACTGTGATGAGTTTCTGAGACAACAAATAAACTGATATGCTTAGATAGTGCTGTGCCCACAGAGAGAAACAAAGCTTTGTCCCATCAGTTCAAACAACGGCCTGTGTTCCTCTAAATTCCTATTTGTTGAATGCATGGTTTGTTGAGTGAATGCATACTAGAAAAGACAAAATCAAATCCTCATAGAATCAAAGTAGTCTTACATCTAAGACCTCACTCTTTTCTTGTGTACTTTCCCTCTCTGCTTTGCTTTCTGACTCCCTCTAAAATTGAAAGGTGATTCTACAACAAGATGCAAAGCAATAATAATGTCATTTTCTTGTAGAAGTTATTCCTACAAGTGACAAGTACTGCCTGTCCTGCTACTTCACTGTAACTAATATGGCAGACATAGATGCCACCAGCCAATTGTTTCTGGTATAGCCAACATTTCACTCCCACTTCCTTGATAGTAGACATAGCATACACTGTGGTTTGAATATGCTCCCCATAGATCAAACATTGGAAACTTTACCCACTATGCTACAGTGTTGAAAAGTGGAATCTTTACAATGAGATTAAGATACCATGAGCTGTCTTTGAGTGGACTGATGCCACTATGGTGGGAATGATGCCTTGTGAAAGTCAGTGTGTTCCTTCCCCTTTCTCTTCACCTCTTCCTTCAACTCCTTTTTTGATCCTCTCTTGCAGTCTCTCCTCTTCTCTCGCCTCCTCTCCACTCCTCTCCTCTCTTTTCCTCTCCTTTCCTCTCCTTTCTCCTCTTCTGACTCCCAGCATCTTCTCTCCTCTCTTCTACCTTTTCCCTTTTTCACTCTCCTCCTCTCTTCCCCCTTCCTCTCCCTCACTTCCCCCTCTCTTTTCCTCCCCATTGCTAAGACTTTCATGACCTTCCACTTTCTGGCAGTTAGTGATCTGGAAGGAATATCTTAACCAGATTCAGTCTATCAATCTTGTATTTCTCAGTGTTCAGAACCATAAGAAAGAGTTATCTGTTTCTTACAAATTGCCTAGAGTCCGTATGCTATTACAGCAGCACAGAACAGTCTGAGACATCTTTTTGATGGCTCCAAGTGACTGGCAGAAGTACTAAGGCCTAATACATGATACTTTATTATTTGTCTACCATTGTGGTCAGCTATATTGTAGATGATAGCTGGCCCATATACATTGGCTTTTGACTGAAGGTACCATAGGAATAAGATTCTCGTCTACCAGAGGTAGAGGTGAAATGAGAGAAATTAAATGAAGTCTATTGTTTTAAGTCATAAGATTTGATGGTGTTTATCATAGAGGATACTAATTTATCATAGTGGATATGGAAAATGTTAACTTCTTTATTTCAGCACGAAATGTGGTATTGTCAGTAATTACCGACAGACACTGTAATTTTCAGAGAAAGGCCTATATGTAAATTGAGTATATCAGCTGATGACTTTCAGTGCTGATAGTAGACTTTAGTTGATGAATCAAGACTCAGAGTCTGCAATATAAATGTTCAGCAGCAGATACTGGGGACTCAACGAGCCTGAGAGGAGCTCTAAGGATCCAGAGCGCCTCTTGGGCTGAGCTTTTATTAGGAGGAGCTACATTCAAAGATAACATTAAACTATGTTTATAAGGGATAGAAGGGTTTCTTAGTAGAACACTGAAGAGAACAAAGACAAGGGTACATGGATGGGAAATATACAGAGAAATATAAATCCTTTACATCTTAAACAATAGCACATTCTCACGTCCTTGAGGGGGAAATATCTGTTGTACTATTTCCCTTTGCCATTAGTGAACCAAGAATCCAAGGGCACTTTGACACAGAATGTGTTTCTTTTTCTGACTACACTGTTGGCAATAAACAATGAAGTATGTAGCACCAAGATGAAATGTAAGTGCATCAAACAATTAGTTATTTTTGTCCTTATAAATAATGTTCACTTTGAAAGCTCCAAATATAATTATGTAACATGTCAATTCATAATAAAACTGCTTTTAAAGAGCTTCTTGTGGGGAAGTTAGTAGTGAAGTCAACTCAGATACATTGAACATGTGTTCACCTATAAGACCTTGAACAATTCACTTAATCTCTTTAAAGTTTATCTATGAAATATGTATTAAAAACAACTTTAATATCAAAAATATCAACTTTAATATCAAATGAGATATGTAGGCAAGAAAAGGGTTGTCACTTATAGTATCTAACTATAAAATTCACGGTTTATTTTCACATCCTTCAACTAAAAATGTTCATTTGATATTCTAGAGGTAAATATTTACCTAAAACCCAATTATCCTCTACTACTATAATCTGATAATATCAACATGTCTTCTCCCAAGGAAAATAGCCATGGAAAATAACTACCAATATAAAAGAAAATGGACACATTATCTATCTGAAATTCTAATGGTTAGCTGCAGTGGTTCATCAAATATATCCCAAAATGTCTACATTCCTATAAATTGATAAAATGACCCTGCTTCCAGGAAATTGGCCAATTACTAATAACACACAAATTCTTGGATATTAGAACAGAGTGGCAATTTGGAGGCCATATCTTTCAATTTGCTGTAAGTTAAACATTTTTTACATGGATGGTTTTTCAGCAATGGATAGCTACGGGTTGATTATGGCTTGAAATGAAACATTTCTCACATTAATAAATGACCACCGCTGTCATTGTGATTACATGGTTTGCCTTGATAGAAAATACATACATTATATTCTCAATGTTCATGTGATCCCTTTTTTTTCTACAAAACTAGAGTTGTTCAAGCCTTTGCTGATCAGTCTCAGTGAGGTAGGCCTGTCACTCAAATAGTGGAAGCTAGTGATCTCTGATTTGGAAAAAGCCAATGTAATGCTCGACCAGGATCACACACGTTAATCTTGAAATCTTTGTAAAACCAGAGTATTCTACAGATGGACATGGCATAGTGGATGTTGTGGAGAATCAGTACCTTCTACCTCCTGGGGACACTTACTCAGAAAAGCATCAGCAACAAGAAGAACAGCATATATCCATCCACCTCAAGATTGTGGTTCCTTCAGGCTGTTAATGTCCCTCAGCAATGGTTCTTCCATATTGCCCCTATGACGTTTACTCACACTATGCCCACTTCCTAGGGACTTTCTGTACTCATTCCAACAGGCTCCTTTTCTACCAACTTTTATTTGCCACTTTTGAATATTTATTGATAAGACTATTGACTTTTCTTTATTGAAAGGCTCAAAATAAAATTCCAGTTGAATAGATCCCCTTTCCTGGTAGCATCTATTCATATCATGTCACCTTTTCAGAGCTAACCCTTTAGAAGGATGATTCATTCTTTAAACCTAAATTGCTTTCTAAGATTCCTTTGCTTTTTGGCAAAATTCAGTTCATTTGGAGCTTCAGCTTTCTTACGTTACATAAACATTCTCTGTCTTCTGTTTAGTTTTAGCCTATTATATCTCCTTCCTGTCTTGCCTCATCTCAGAGTTTTACTTTTGCTTTTGTTTTCCACCATGAATTTTCCTGTCGAATCATCATTTGCAGTGAGGTTATCCAACACTTAATCTTCTGAGGCCAGTTTTATACGCATCTATTTTCCTTTTTCTAGATTGTATTTCTGATTGAATAGGGAGTCTGAACTCTGTTATCTAGGATTGGAGAGCACAAATGTTGAACAGGGAACAGCTTACGGATGGCTGAGAAGATGGGTGTTGTAGAGAAAGAGGGATACTGAAGATCTCTTCCTGGTGAAGGAGTTGGGGTACTACAGAGACAACTCAAAATCATCCCTACAAAGTAAATATAAATGAAGGAAAACAAATATGTACTCTGAATAGAGAACAGAATTAAGAGACAATATGAACTTAGGTCAATTGTGCAGGAATTTCACACACACACACACACACACACACACACACACACACACAAGTGTGTCATGGTATCTCTTCACAGCAGTAAAACACAAACTAAGACAACTAGAATCATAACATTCTATTCCTTCTCTAAAGTCACAGCAGAAACTTTAGGGATTAATGTAGATATTGCAGTATTTGAGTTAATATTTATACCAAGTCCACATGCCATGGTTACTGTCACCAAAGGCCCTCATCTGGTTTTCTACATCCCTCTGCTATACTTTTGTTCTCAAGATTATGTGCTGGAGTAGCTGCTTACCTCATCACTCCCTGGTTAGAAAATGACAAGATTTCATTTTTCAAGAGTCTTTTTGAGAAATCAAATGTAAAAAACAGTCTCTCCTTAGTTCTTTTAAACACAATCTAAAATTTTTGTGGAATTACATACACAGAAAATTTTCAAGTATATGATAGCTGTCACTTTCATCTTTGTTCTTATACTGACTGTAATATTATGCATTAGGATATTCAAAATCTGTCATAACAAATAAAATTCATTGGAAGTGTTAATGTGTACACATGTACATATGTATACACTGCTCTACATAAACATTATTTCTATTTACACTATAACTCTATGCTATAAGCAGAAATATATAACCATTTTGAACCACTTCTGCCAAAGTTGACTTTAATGACTCTTATCTAGTGAACTGAAGATTCCATAGCATTTTCACAGCTTACTGAGTTTCCAGCGACTGAACTGAACTCTTCCAAAAGCTCACACATCAAAGATTTCAATTCTAATAATCCTGAATTTGATCATATTTTGAGATGGTGCCATTAAAAAAGTAATCAGTTCACCAGGATGGGCCTTGATTCAGTATGAAGGGTGGTCTTTAAAAAAAGAGGAAATGGTGACACAGACATGTCTGAGGGAAAATGGTGTCAAGAAAGAGAGTAAAGACAGTCAAGAGAAGGAAAGGGAGTGTGTTGGTAGATTCTCCTCTCACAGTCTCCAAATGTGCAAACAAAGCCACTATCTTGAACTTGGGCTTTCTGTAGAACTGGGCAAAAATAAATTTCCATTGCATAACATACCCTGTCTTCAGATCTGTGAAAGACCAATATATGAAGAGGTATCTGTCACCATAATGTTTTATAGTAAAATTCAAATTCTTGGCCATCCCTTAGGCCAGGACAGCAGCCCTCCTAGGTTCTGTTGGTTTTCAGTCTCTGTTAGAGAGACCTTCCCTCCAGGAACCAGGCTGACTCCATGATATAGCTGATGCCCCTTCCCTCTCCCACTAGCATGACCACCGTGGAGCTTCCCATACGTGCCTCTCATTATTCAAGTCTCAGCTCAAAAGCCTCCTCCTCCGAGAAAAGCTTTCGTGTGGTATCTGAAGAAATAACCCTTTCTATCAAAACTCAGTGTGGACTACCTTGTTCCATTTTTATATCTGATCTTTTTAAAGCAGCAATCTCAATTTGTGCCACACACTATCATAATTATGATAAATCCAGAGGAACAGATGTCATTAAGTTAACCACATGCCTGGATTGCCTTGGATAGCACTTGATAGACACCAGTTTCAGTGTAATTATTAATAGCATAATTTTCTACCATCAAAGTGGTTTGCCTTGGTCAATAAAGTACATCTCATATATGGTAAACAACAAAACCTCCACTTTTAAATCTATTTTTAAATATCAAACAGCAGTGTAAATATTTATGGGATGGGTATTGTGTGTACTGTATGGAACAAGCAAGCAACTTATTAATAAGAAAATATTAATAACATCTGATATGTACCTAGCCAGGCACAGACTTGATGTGCCAGGTGGGAGGATGCCCAGGAGAACCTCCAACCTCTCAGAGGAAAAGAGGAAGTGGTGGGAGGAGGGATTGTGGAAGGGGGTGATTAGGAGGGGGCAGAGATCAGGATGTAGAGTAAATAAAAATAAAATAAAAATGTTAGTGGTACAGAAAGGAAGGAAATGAAAAAAGAAAGGAAAAGAAAAGAGAAGAAAAGGAAAGGAAAGGAACTTCTGATACTCAAGTCACGAGGTTTCAAGTCACATGGATCATACAAACATGTGTCTGGTATGAGGGAAGCCCTAGAAACAGAGCCCCTGCCTCCTTACTCTGTATATTTCTCCCATAACAAGAGCAGTATAGACACGTATCTGTTTGAAGAATCCAACTTGGTTTCACCCTTTTAAATAAAAATTCTCATTGCTAAAAATGAAAATATCAAAACCTTTTAGAAACATCTGGGTGCATCACACAGACTGTAGTGAAGATCTGGGATATGCCTGGCTTTTGTGTGTGCCTGGCCTGCTGGCACACAGTCTTCATCCCAGAAACTGCAGAAGCAGGAGCAGGCAGATCCCTTAGAGTTTGAGGCCAGCCTGATCTTCATATTTAAGTCCCAGGCCAGCCAGTGGTACACAGTGAGACACTATCTTAAAAAAAAATGCACGATTTAGAAGACTATCATTATTTATTATATATCCATGTATTCATTTATTATATATCCATGTATTATATATCCATGTATTATGTATCCATGTATTTATTATATATCCATGTATAAGCTGTACTAAAATGATATGGAGTGAAGCTGTACTGAAATGATGATATGACTGGGGCCTGGAAATGTAACTCAGGTCATGGTGTGCTCACCTCATATGCAGGAAGCCTTGGGTTCATTCTGCATATGCTGAGTGTTGTGGCACACACGTATAATTCCAGCACATGGGTGGTAGAGGCAGGAGGATCAGAGTTTGAGCTTATCCTCAGCTTCTCTGTGATTTCAGGCCAGTATAAGAAATGCTAGACATGTCTCAAAAATTTGCAGTGTAGGCTTCACATTCATTTGCCTACTTTTTATTCTACACAGGTCTTCAGTAGATGTCAAAATTGCAGCTGTGTAATCAGTACCAATTTCATCTTTGCCTTCCCTAACAGAATTTATGGTTTACTGGATTCTCAATAAATATCTGTTGGAAGACTGAATGGAGGAACAGGGCTGGATATTTAAACAGAAGTAATATTGGGTGAAAACCAATCTCTTTTATGTATGTAAAGATGGAAGGTACTCTTGAATTGGGAAATGATACCTGGGGCTGGAGACAGGGCTCAATGGATAAATCGCTAGCCCAAAATGCAGGAGAAATTGAGTTTAAATCCCCCAAAACCCATGAAGCCTGACAAGTCAGCTCACATCTGTAATCCCAATGCTGCTACAGTGAGATGGGAGGGGGAGCCAGGAGAATGCCTGGATCTCCTGGTCCAGCTTGCTTGTTTTCCTAATATACACACATTGAACACAAGACACTACCTCAACAAGGTGGATGGTAAGGACCAATACCTGGGGTTATCCTGTGACCTCCACCCATGCACCATCACATGCACATTACCCAAACACATGAACACTTAGACACACACACACACACACACACACACACACACACACTTGAACATTCATACATATATAAATTCTACACATACACTTGAACATTTATGCACACATAAACATGTAACACACACAAAATTTGGTTTGGTCTTTGATTTCCAAAAGAAATTGCCAGAACCTGTATTTCCTTTTCCACTTTATAAAGTACATAGGTCTCCAAGGAAAATCATTGAACACACTCCAGAAAATACTTCTATGTGTCGCATGCTGCTTCTGGAATTCAAAGTTCCAGCTAAGCTAAATATTTATGAGGAACAAAGAAAATGAGCTTATCTTCTATGTTCCCTCTATCTTTTGTATCTTGTCTGTAGTTTCTGTCTCTTACTGATTTTCCATCCTTGAATGGAGTTTTAATGCCGTAGTCTCAACAGTACAGAAGAGAACAATTACCTCAAGTGATGCCATGCACTGCAGGTGTGCTGTGGGCGACATCCATCACATTTCCAAACACACCTTACGTAGAAATATATCATCAAGCACTGTAATAGGAAAATTGAATTTTCCTTGAGTAACTGCTATAGATTTTCTTCGTAGATGATAAGAATTGATGTCTTTATTTTTTATTGGCCACCAAGAAGCTTTAAAAGGCAAAATTTAAGGTTTACTAAAGGCAACAAAGATCTAAATATTTATATTGCTCCCAGACTATTGTCTACCATAGATTGTTGTGCTTTGCCATTATTTATTTATGTCTAGATCAGAACATTATTCATACATACATCACATTACTATTTCAGTAAGTTACTGTGCTAAGTTGCCCCCAATCCTCCGGGAAGTGAGATGAGTTATGAATATACATAAAAAGAAAGCTTTCAAATTATGGTAAAACTGTTTCTTTTTTAAAGTTGGACTGCTGTAAGAAATATTCCACAGTACTTCATAGAAGTACCATCAAAGTGTACTGTTTTTATGAAGCATTTACCAGCTTCTTCACTACAGCCTTATCATGTATATAACCTTATCATGTATACAGCCTTATTATATATAAAACTTTATAATGTATACCACCTTATAATGCATATAGCTTTTGGGTTCCAAGCCTCTCAACATCATGACCAAAATTAATTTATATTTAATCAATATTAACAAAGGAGGGGTGGTTGTTTGTTGTCATCTTGCTATAAACCTAGACATAAGTGGGAAATCTTAATTAGGAAATTACCTCTATAAAATTGGCTTATAGAAATATTTGTGGGATATTCTATTGATAATGGTTGATGTGGGAGAGGATAGCCCATTGTGGACAATGCCACCTGGGAAGTATTAGATCCTGGATGGTATTAGAAAGCAGTTGGAACAATCTATGAGGAGTGAGCCAGTGAGCAGAGCACTCTTCCATGGCCTGTGCTTCAGTTTCTCTCTGGATTCCTGTCCTGGCATCCATGACGATGAACCATTACCTAGAATGGTAAGTAAAATAAACTATTTTCTTTCCAGTTGACCATGATGTTTTATCACAGTAATAGAAACCCTAATTAAAACAGGGCCAAAGCAAGAGATCATTAGTAAAGAACTTGCTCAACAAACAAATCTGGAGACCTAAGTTCAGATCACCAGCAGGTATGTAAAAACCCAGGCACAGCAGTGTATGCTTGTTATCTGTAATCCTAACACTGGAAAGGCCGGGAAGGTGGAGACAGGAGAGTCTGAAGAATTCTGAGGGAAGGCTTGACAGCTGCCATTCAGCCTGGTCGACTTGGCACACTCCAAATTTAATAACATAATTAGCCTCAAAATAATTATACTAAGATAGTAAGGAATAGAGGAAGATAATTGATATGGATCTTTTCGCTCTGCACATGCACACACATATACATGCATGTACAATACACACACACACACATACACACACACACACACACACACACACACACTATTTAGCACAATGAGAAATACCAGTGCCCCAGAGGCTTAGTGTTAAAGTGAGAAGTTTCACACAACCTGTATATAGATGAAACCTCGTCAAATTTTTAACTAACATGAAGTTCAGCAGAGAGATACTTATAATGCTGGCAAATTGTGGACTGTGTGAAATCAGACTTCTAGGCAGGGGTCCAATCAAAGTTGATAACATATATGCTTCCAGACATCGACTCATATCTAGCTCTTAGTGTACCACAGTTTTCACATTTTTAAAATGGGAATAAAATTTATCTCTTAGAGTCACTCTTACTATCAAATGAAAAATATGTCTGAAGAGTATTAGAATACTTTATGCACATGTAATGTTTAATGTATAGTTCAACACTAAATTCAAAACTATCAGGACATATCATAATACTGGATAGAAAGAAGCAAAATGATTTAAGAATAGTAAACTTGGCTTTAAGTTTTAAGTATTCATTGCATTAATATAAGATCGAGAATATCTACACTGTAAAAAAAATAAAATCACCTGAAAATTATCAAGATGACTTCATGGATCAATAGAATTTATACAAAGGATTTCTTTGTGTTTACTAGGTGCCAAGCTGGATTCTACATGCTGTTAATACTAGTTAATGTGATCGAGGATGTTTTTGAGCTCTCATGTGTCACATTGAGTAGTGACAAAGTTCCAATAATTAAGGAAATTATTGAAAATTTAATACCAGATACCTCAATGCTAAACTTGGTGAAAGAGTAAGCTGTAGGCAAGACCTCAGCAATACCCAGAAGACAAAAGAGACCTTTCTGAGGAATGTTGGATCTGTTAACAGAAGAGAGGCAGGCAGTCCTGTGACCATATTGAGCAAGAAGACAGCTGGTAGAGAACATAGCAGATATAAAGGCCCAAACCTGCTAACAGAGTCTTGATTGTGTTGTGCAAACAGCAACAATAACAGCAGGTAAAATCCATGGCAAAGAGTGCTCTATTGAACAAGATACACTCTTTCTATGCAAACCAACTAGACAACTTCCATTGATCCCTGCACTACAATAGCCAGACAAGAACTGTGAAACATGAGAATGAGTGGCAGTGGATTAGCCATAGCTACCTGTAAATCAAAATCACAGTTGGGCTCCCATGATATTCAAATAGAAGGAAAAGTCTACCACACAGTTGATGCCCATGATACCCATGCAGTTGGTTTTTTTTTTTTAAAGAAACAAAAAGATATTAGTTTGGTCAACTTATTTCAAAAGAACCCAAAAAATTATACAGGAATGCCAACAATGAATATAGTTACAACAAAATGGCTTAGTGCCATGATCAAGAAGACATGACCAGAGGAAGATAGGATGCCTTTCTTTAGATGTTTAAAAACATTTGTCTCACAGAATCTGAGTCTCTCAATGAATCTGGATCTCACTAATTCAGCTAGGCTGCCTGACAAACAAGTCCCATGGATATTTTTCTGTCTCTCTACGATCACAGGCACATGATACTACACACTGCCTCCTCCATTGAGTGAACTGTGGTACTGTGCTTGTAGAAGAGGCAATTGTACTGACTTAGCTATGTCCCCAGCCCCTCAGTTAGGTTCATAAAAGGGACGTCAGTAAAGTTAGAAAAATTGGGCTACATAATGCAATCCTATACTCTTTGATTCTGTGATACAGGAGACAGAAGTGTGTATTTATCCAGAGATAGTAAAAAGGATATTACTCCACTGACAGTGTTGACAAAGAATGCCAACAGCTGTGTTATGCAGTTCTTTCCTATGAAAGCATATTTCTATTATATAGGTGGACAGCAGTTTTCATCTTGAATAAACAAATTGGAAGAACGCTATACAGCCTCACATTCTGAACGCTAGGTGGACTGGGGATCAAGCACAGAAGTTGGACACAAATGGCTCTAAAATCTTCTCTAGAAAACAAGGGTTTTAAGAAATGATACTTGAATCCAGCTCATTCAAAGTTCACATGTGGCTTAATTTTCCTTTTAACCACTATCTCTTCAGATTGTCCAGCTAAACATGTGTGGAGTGGTATCGACTAAGGAGTAGTTATATGATCTTCAGTCAATAATGCCCCTATGTATCATCGATGAGAAGTTCAGGGTTTGGAATTCCACAGTCTCACATCTATTCACGAAGTATCCATGAGGCTAGAGCAATGATGACTTTATATGGGAAATAAGAAAACAAGGTGACATAAGACATATGTGTCATCAGATTTTAGACATGGTAAAAACTAAACAGAAATACACTGAAGGAAGATTTAGGTCATCACTGCATACCTTTGTGTGTTGAGACCATGGGAGAATTTTCATCTTTGCGTATGAAGGAACACAGGCCTCATCTTCACATCTCCTTTTCCCCCTTTTCTGGTCAGAAGCCTGTTTCTCTCGTTCTGAGGAGGGGGCTTTGGGTTCAGATGGGCCCATCATTGTACTTATATCATGCTGGCCATAGGTATTGCCCCAGGAATATGCCAGCACTCTAAGCCAGGGTGGTTCAAGCTCCTCTAAATAAACAGATATGGCTGCAAATATAAAAGCCTAAGCCTGCCAAGATTTTGTGGATATAGGAAGCCTCAAAGAAACATCCAAATTGCAAGGAAAAGAGATGCGGAGGTGAGGGAATATGACTAAAGAAAGCTTTAAACTAGACTCTAGTTTCTTACTCTAATTCCCAAAGTAAGCTTGATTTCTGCCCTATCAGCAGTCACTGCAATGAGTTTGCACTGGACCAGGGGAACAAAGGCACACTGTAGATAATCCTTCCCCCAAGGAAGATATTCTCTCTGTGTGTAAGGTATGTCATGCACATTAAAGTAGATATTGCAAAAGAAGTCTCTGCCACGGGGAGAAAAATCAGATATTTCAGAAAATGATTCTAGGGATTAAAAAGAGACAGTTGGTTGGTTCTATATATGCTATTTGAGTGACATTAAGGAAGAAGTTTAGATATGGGGTAGTCATTGGACAGGTCCCCCTGAGTGGGAAAAAAGAAAACAAGAGAAACAGTAGGCAGGATGGAGTGTGAAGAGAGAACTTGGGAAGTAAACCTGGAATAATTTGTTTGTCACTGGACTGCGTACAGCCTTTGATTCATTTACATACAACTCACTGAAATTATTATTACACATGTAGTGACATCTCTGTTCCATTTTCCCTGAGTTCCATACGTGTTGTACCATGGAATAGCAAGTAGAATTGTAACATAATTAAGTTTAATGGATTAGCCAAATTAATGACCAATGCATTGATTTTTATGACTTAATTCTCTATCTATGCCGTGAGAAATATAGCTGTGTTTTATGTTTTAGCTAGCTATTCCCCATATAGAACATTAGTTATTATAGTTTTCCCGGTACCTTTACAATTTTCTATGTCATGTTCCACTAAATTTTATAATTTTTACATTTTATTTTGGCCAAGGAACAATCATGAGAGTCTCCCCCAAGGTACTAGTTCTGAACATAATGTTCATATAAACCCCACTGTAGCTTCCTTATGTTAATCTATGCTCTGGTAGCTTCATTTTAAAAATATAGATTACCTTTCAATCCAGGGAAAGAGTAACCTGCTTTGTAGAAAAAAAAATATCATTTTATTACTTCATATACAATTCTCAAAATAATTACATTTTTACCCAGATCACATTCTTGACTTTTATTTTTAAAATGGTACTAACAAGGGCTAGCACCGATAATAGAAAAGATATAAATCTCTGGTGGCAGGAAGGGAGGATATGCCTAGATTAGGAGATATGTACTTATAAAACACTCGTATGAAGACCCAGAGAACAGGTGATTTTGGACCAGCATGAATAGTACTGCAAACAGAGCAGGGATGGCTAAGATCTTTATGTAAGTGGATCAGAGTGTGGAGGATGTATCTGAACAATTCAGTCCAGACAAAAGAAAGGTGACAGCAAGGCGCATCATGGATTAAAGAGAAAGTGACTTGTTACCTCTCATAAAACTGAATGCTGTGCGGCTGGGTGTGGGTCGGACATAAAAGGACTTCAAGTGCTGATGAAAATGTAACTAATCTCAGTGGCAGAAGGGTGCTAGCAAAAGGCATTTGGCCAGAGAGTTGGCTTAGGGAGACTAATGGGGTAGTCATTGCGAAGCAGCATCATAGGAAGAAACGAATAGTGTGAGCAGCACCCACTGGGAGGCCACTACAATGATGTGGAGTGTGAGCAGCACCCACTGGGAGGCCACTACAGTGATG
>NW_021604720.1:563162-655368 GCF_004785775.1 Grammomys surdaster | reverse complement strand
TGTGGAGTGTGAGCAGCACCCACTGGGAGGCCACTACAGTGATGTGGGGTGTGAGCAGCACCCACTGGGAGGGAACTACAGTGATGTGTGTGTGGGGGGGGAAGGGGTGAAGAGGATCTGCATGGCAAAGGAAACAGGAATGAAACTGAACTCATTCATACGACATCATCACTGTTTCATAGCTGAAGATGGAAGCAATAGAGCGATGAAAATGAGAAGAAAGAACGAACTGAATTTCTACCCCAAAGAACAGGATACGAGAGAAGAAGGACAGTGTGAGAAACAGAAACAAAGCCACGGAGGGAAAAATTAGGAGTGAGAAGTAAATTCAGATTTAAAACTATAACGCTGAACTTGTCAATAAAAATGGCCACCTAGACGAAACCAAGCAAACCAAAAAGCAAGGAGTCAAATCTGAGGGCAAGATGGTGTTACTATTTACTCATCATTAATTTTTGGATTTTGGAAATCACAGAGACATATCAGAGCCATTAGGAACAATGTCTTCTTAAAGGGTTGCAGAAAGATGAAGAGAGCAAAGATTTGGGATTAGTTCACATGTCAATTTAGTCACTGGGACTGCTGATGGTTCATTCTTATCAAGCAGGTTTTCTCATTGTCAGCACTACTTACACTTTGGGTTAAGAAATATCATAGATCCTGAAATGTTTTGCAGCATCCCTGACTTCTGTGCCTAAAATAACATGTATACAACCCCTTTCCAGGTATAATATTCCAGGCATTTGCAACATCATCTGAAAGGCAACTTGGCCCTAGGTGAAAAATTATTGCCCTAAGGAAGGACCAGGATATAACACCACAGTGTCTGATTTTGAGCTTCCTTTTTTGCTTTTCCTGTTTGTATAATCTTTGCATATCACCTAATCTCTCCAAGTCATAACTTCATATGCAAATGGGCTTTATTACTGTCCCTACATCACACTGTGTAGTGAGGCCAGGCTGTGATGACGTCCATAAAGAGCTATCAGTGTGCAATGAAGTGGGAGCATCTACCTTAGTGAATAAACAAGAGCTGCCATGTAGAATTTGTCCCTTAGAAATCATCCCCTGCAATGTGGTGATGATTAGAAACACAGGAAATGCATGCTTCTATAAAAACAGGACTTCCAAGCAGAGTATAAAATCAAAGTATTTGCTTCTACTAAGTATTTGTTGCTTTACACGAGTCACACATTTGCTCTTACAACACAAGCCCTTCAGTTTATATGAACTTGACATAGATTTCTTTTTGTATGAAGCCAATAAAAAAAGATCTTTAAAAGAAGACAAACTAAAGTATGTGATGAATTAAAAGGCAATCTCTTGAGCTAGAAGATGGCCCAGTAGTTAGGAACACTTATAAAATCACAGCTAGAAAGATGGCCCAGCAGTTAGGAAGAGTTGCTGCTCTTGTAGAGGAGCCTCAGTTTCCAGTATCCATGTTCGGCAGCTCACAACTGCCCATAACTTGATTTCTGGGGTAACTGATGCTCTCTTCTGGTATATGTGGGCATGTACATGACTGTCACACCACCTCCCAGCATACATATACATACATACATACATACATACATACATACATACGTACCTACGTACATACATACATACATACACACACCACATACATCCACATACATACATACATACATACATACATACATACTGACAAATGCAAATGAAAACAAAGCTTCAGTATGCATAGGCATCTTGAAGCCACTTTTTAGGGAAGTTAAATTTTTTTCAGTTGCAACTAAAAATATTAATTCTTATAGCTTTGTGTGATTTTGACACTTTAAGAAATGAGAAAGCTATCATTTGACATATGAGTTTGGGGCCCTTGTTTAGGGTCCCTTGGTGCTAAGTTGGACTAGACAGATGATTTTTTATGCTTTCTGCTCTCAGGCTGTAGATCTATGGAAGAGGAAGTAACTAATGTCCTGTCACAAGGTGAAAGGCTGTAGAAACCTGGAGGAAAGCACTGCTCCCACCTACTAAGGAAATCAAGACTCAGAAGCATAAGAGTCCCATTAGAGTTCAGGCTTCACAGATGTGCTGAGGTAACAGAAGGGTGAGGGCCAGGGCATATCTTCCCGTCAGGCTTTGCTGTGTTTTGTATCAATACAAGTTTAAGAATTCGCTGGTATACATTTCTATATTGATACAAAATGTGAGACTAATATTTTTACTTTTAGATAGGCTTTGTGCCTCTACAACTCATTTAAGAATATGAGGCATAGACCCAGTCCATCCAGTAGCTACTTTACAAACTGTTTAAGATGATTAAGTAACATAAGTTAAGGGCCAGATAGCAAACTCATTGTTATGTTAGATTCTGATTTAATTATAATAAAGCATTTTCATTTTACTCAGATAGAAATGGCTAAGAGTAGTTAAGGTTTACCAGTTCAGAGATACTTTACTTAGATAGACTTTAAAAGCATCAGAAATCCACAGAATGTGATATTTAATGTTATTTCATTATTAAGGGTCTTTTGACCATGAGACATGTCTTCCTGACAGCTTCCCCATTCCTATTCAAAGAAGAATCGAATCTCTTTAACTCCAGGTGAGGTTGCTTATTGTAACAAGGTAGCCACTGGACAAAAATTGCCTATACCATCTGCAGACAATATACAGTCCAAAAAGGACAAACAGAGGTAGGCTAGTTGACTACTAAGCTCTTCCAGAACAGGGTATGCTAGTCCTTTATATTTCCTCCTTCACAGAAGGTCCACCAGATGATTCTAGGCCAGAAGGCTTTAGACAGATGCTCCAATGTTATGAAAAATTAGGGGCTGTCCAGGTAGTCAGCTGTCTCTACAATTGTTTATGTTTTGGAAACTATGTTTGATGCTTCCTATATATTCAGACAGTATGTAATTTGTTCTCAGATTTCTGGCAGGGTTGAAAATTAGTTAGAGTCTCACAATCAAACTCAAGTTTAGTATTGAGAGAGAGGTTATAGAGTGAAAGACATGATTTTGAGATGGTGTTACAGGCTAAAATCTAAACAATTCAGGGATACAACTATAACTGTTTAAGTTAGAAATGGTGGTAGAGTATGACAAGTATGATGGACTAGATGTTAATTGTATATCATACTTTGTAATTTACATCATTGTTATGGTTTTGTTCAATTAATGTCTTAGAGAAGAGTTTTCTTCTTTTTAACTGGACAGAAAATGTGAGATGTAGGGGGTAGTTCTGATGCTCTGATGGGAAAGGAATGCTGAAGGTTCTGTTCCCCAATTGGTTCTTGACTGATTAAAAAAGATGTTAGTTGCTTATGGCTGGGTGGAAGAGGCGGGTCTTCCATTTTCCCACAGGCAATCTAGCAGATGCAGGAAAAAAAAGGGGGGGGGAATTTGCCATGCTTTGAAGGGAAGAGCCACCAGCCCATGTGAGATCTAGGATGGAGTGGCCACTGGCTGCTTCCCCAACTGGGCCTGGTTAGCAGGTGGGAGATTAGAAATGCAACTAAGCTGAGGACAGATTTAAGGTGCTGAGCTAGAAATACAGGTACCTGAGCAACTAAAGTTGAGGGCAGACTTAAAGGTGTTGAGCTGGGAGTGAAAAGAAAGGTGCCATAGCTACGGAAGGCCCAGCCATTGAGCTAAAGCATATAAAAATAAATTAGTGTATGTATGAATTTCATCTGCGAATCTGGGGTAGCTCCTGGACAGCAGTTGGTAGCGCAGTCCACCCAGACAGAGGTTAAATTGGGCTAGTGGAAACTACACACTACAATAGTAAACTAAAAGCCACTTAAAATGAATTTATTATTCATGCAGCTTAGAGAATACATTTTTAAATTCAATTGCTAAGTTTGCTGTATTGTAGCATTAAAACTACTCCTCCTGTTCCTCCTTCTCTAACAGCCCACATCTCCCCTCTATTATTCTCTCTCTCTCTTTTTACTTCCAGTACTTCTACTATTTCAAATCTCACCAAGGGAATGCTAAACAGCATTGGAAAATAGTTTTAATTATGGAAAATAGTTTTAATTATTTTGTACAATATGCTACACATTATATAACATCAATGAATCAGAGATAATTAGAAATTTTAAAAATTAAATGAATAGATACATAGGAAATGACTGAATACGTGCCAGGTCAAACATAAATTGTAAATAATGTTCTTCTGTTTAATTAAGTTTTAGGTTTTCTTATTACTGGTTTGCCTGCATGTATGCATGTAAGTGAACCACAAGCATGAAGTGCCTACAGAAGTCAGAAGGAGGTATCTGATCTGCTAGAACTGAGTTACATAGACCACTGTTGAGTCACTGTGTGGGTGCTGAGAACCTAACCCAGGCCCTCTGTTCTAGCAGCAAGTATTCTTATCTGAGGGATCATCTCTCCAGCTCCTTGGCTTTTCCCAGATAAAGTTGCACTATGTAACAAGAGCTAGCCTTGTGCACACTATATAGTAGCATCAAACTCGTGAAAATCCTTCTGCCTCAGCCTCCCAAGGATCGAAATTACATCATGACCAGATATGTTGCTATTGTAGCTACAGCTCCATTTGAGACAGGGTTTCGTACAGCCCAGGCATGCTTTGAACGTGACATACAGTTGATGCTAACTCTGAACTCTTCATCCTCCTGCCTCTGCTTTACTAGTGTTTCAATTTAGGTGTGCACCACAGAAATAAAATCTTAATATCGATTAAAGCAAGTAATGCCATCTTGGAAAGAATTAGTAGCACAAAGTAATGCTTCTCCATTGCTGCCACCAGAGGGAGCCCAAGTCTATGTTTCTGTACCGACCTCATCAGTAGCTTGCCTGAGCCCCATACCTCAAAAGGGGAAAAAAACAGAATTCTTTTGCAAATCTCTTTGCTTGCTTGTCCATTTCTATCAAAATACTTCAGTCTTGCAGAAATAATTTAGCTGGTGCCAGAGTCTATTTAACATGCCCCAGGGTGGATCAGTTCTGACACGTTCCCCTTCCTGCTGGAATCAAACTCTCAGTCCAACTAAACTCTAGCCTTTTTGCATAGAAGACAACTTTCAAATAAGCTTCAAGTAAGATGGATCGCTGGCTCAGCCTCACATCTCACCTTCATCCTGCATATTTAAGAACTGCTTACGTGGAAAGGAAAGGAGAGGAAAGGAGAGGAATAGGAGAGGAGAGGAGAGAGGAGAGGAGAGGAGAGGAGAGGAGAGGAGAGGAGAGGAAAAGGGAAAGGAAAGGAAAGGAAAAGGGAAAGGGAGAAAAGGGAAAGGGAAAGGGAAGGGGAAAGAGAAGGGGAAGGGGAAGGGGAAGGGGAAGGAAAAAGGGAAAGGGAAGAAGAAAGGGAAAGGGAAGAAGAAAGGGAAAGGAAGAAAATGAAGACATTGACAACTAGGATGGGAAATTTTTAGCTCAGACTTTGCTGCATTGGCAATGAGGATCTAAGGAATAGGGATGGGGGCCACCTTGGACAGCCAAGAAAGGCTAAAAGTAACTTGAGCTTTGGGGTGGGAAACGACGTTATCCACTATCTTGCCCACTTCACATCTGGATTGGTTACAAAGAAAAGGGGACTGGGCAGACGGCTCTGTCAGAAAAGTATTTGCTTTAAAGACATGAGAATCCCAGAGCTCTCATTAAAAGAAGCCAGTGTGTTGGTATAATCTTGTAACCCAAAACCCCAGAAGTGGGGACCAGCAAATCCTGCGGGTTTGTTGTCCAACTACCTTAGACTTATTTCAGGGCAGTGGGTAATCTTGTCTCAAAACAAAGGTGAGTAACTTAAGAAATAGTACTTGAAGTCATTCTCCTCACTTCTCTCTCTCTCTCTCCATACACACACACACACACACACACACACACCAAAGAATAAAGTAAGTAGAGACTTCCCTAACTTTCACTAACACTGATAAGTGCCAGACCAGAGCCTAAAGCTGTAGATCAGAGAGAGGAACCCCGACATGTTTACTATTATATAAAATGTAACAATTTGATGAGGTGTTATTAATAACTCTGACAACAATTATATTTAAAATTTTCTTTCCTAAGCTTTTATTTCATTAGGCTCTGATGAACGAGAAAGAAAACACATAGATTCTCCTTTGAAAACATCAACTGTGCTTATCGGGTGATAAAATTCATAGAAAGGTTACAGCATATAAATATAAATTCAAAATTATATAAGTTAGCATCATAATATGTGTTGGCAATTTTTTTCAGTGATGAAGGAAATCTGCAGATGGGAACCTATAGATAAACATACATAAAAGAAAATAGACCATGACATGCTTAGAGTATCGGGTTCAATCCTTCTCTTTTAATGTAGTAACAGGGCTTGAGATGGTGCTTGTAGTGATGGAAAAATGTTTTTGAAGAGTATCACAGTTGCCAAGGAAGTTGAAACCACAGGATTCCTAAGCTGACTAGCCAGGCAGCCTACTCAGATCAATGGGCTCCTGTGAGAGGTCCTGTCTCAAAGATAAGGTGGAGCAAAACTGAGGAAAAAAATATACATATATGACCTGGATTTCTGGTCTCAACATGTTGATGTACACACATGAGTATGCATCTGCACACATATGTGAATATATAATGAGCATATATTACATCGTACATATACATACACATTTTTTAAGTATCAGCAGAGAAAACTTTAATTCAGTTTTTGAGGGGGATATGTCAAAAAGGTAGAAGAGAAGAGAGAAAGAACATCAATTCTAAGATACAGTGTAACTACGTGGAAGAAAGTACCAGTCTTGGACTTGATACGGTTATTCAGATCATAGTGTCTCAGCGACCTTGGGGAAGTCATCTGATCTTCTAGACTTGCACATATATGAAATGTTTCCTCAAGCTTACTGGGAAGAACAACCATGAGGAATAATGAGATAACATGTGAAGAACATCTAGCAAGAGTAGTCAGTCAGTTTAATTAATCTACTATACAATGCCAACAGCAGATATCATCATCTGCCCATTTCTCAGACTTTTTCTTGATTGCAGAGCAACCAAAACTTTGGGAAATGAGAATTATATTCTTCAGTCTCACAAAAATTGTGTTTGAAATAAAGGGTATTCACAAAGAATAGAATCAGAAACTACCACTTTGTATTTTAGGATTTTATGAATCTTTATGGGAATTGTATATTTGTTCATATCCTGGACTTAATGTACTCCATGTAGAAACAGAAAGGGGATGAGAATTTTAGTTAGAGTAGTGTTTTAAGTCAGTGGGTTGAGGTCACAGTTCTGTACGAACCATGTAGTAAAGCAATCAGCTACAAAAGAAAAACACGGGGCTAGAGAGATAGCTCAATGGTTATGAGCAAACACTGTTCTTCCAGAGGAACTGAGTTTAGTTCCCAACACTGACACTGGATAGATCACAACAACTTCTAACTCTAGAATCCAACACCCTTTGCTGGCCTCACGTGACCTCACACATGATCCTCTCCACTGTCACATAGACTTAATTAAAAAGAAAATCAAAGTTCAAAATAGCAAAACAGAATGGGGGCTGTAGCTCAACAGTGAGAAGTATTTGCCTTAGACATGGCAAGGCCCTGTGTTTGATCCCCAGAACTGAAAGAGAAAACAGCAGCAACAAGAATTAAAACCTAGAGGTAGGCACTTGAGAAATGGCTCAGCTAAGAGTGAGCATTGTGCCAAACCCTTATAGTAGTTCCTCAGCAGTGGACTTGAAGGAGTGGACCTGAGCGCCAGTGGTTAAGGAGAGTGTCCTAGGCTGGAGTTCAGGAAGTAGGGGAAGGGTGGGTCTGAGCCCAAGAGTAGTAGACACAAAACTGCCACCTTGTCCCATTCAAATGACTGACCACATTTATCAAATAAGATAGTAAACTAAATTTGTGTTACATTCCAAAACAAAGGGAAATATATCAGAGGTTTTTTTTTTCTTCAACAAACGTTAAACAGTCAGTGGTTAAGTGAAGAGTATTTTTAAAAATTTAGGTTCAAAGTTACTACTGAGAAAAATGCATTTACATCATGTGCAAAATGTCTTGCCGGGTTAGCTCAAAATCCTTCCTTTTCTCATAAATACGAACATGTTATATCAATTTTCTAATGACTGTAAATTACCTTAAAATTGTAGCTATTTATGGGAGATAATAGCCCTTCAGTTGCCAAGAGTTTCGAAGGCTTCAGCACTTAGGAGAAAGATGGTGACATAGGCCAATGAAACCTGCATCTCCCCAGTGATCATGTAAACAAACTGTATGACTTACTCAACTGTTATTCAGGACCCAACAGGTGCCAGGCTATGGGGTCTAGTCTTGAGACACAGAACTATAGGAAACCTCCTAGATTAACTAATCTGCTGTAGCTACAGAAGCCAGTTCTGACACTTGATGTTGAGGAAACTATGACCTGAGATTCTCCACAATAGGTGAAGTTTTCTTTTCTATGTCTTCAGGTTTACGGGCAATTCAAGATGTCTGTATCCATGTTCATGTGTATCTGGCCGTGTGTCTGTTTCCATGTGCCTGTGTGCCCATGTCCATGTATGTGTGTGTGTGCATGTGTATATATGTGTCTGTTTCTATGTGTGTGCATGTCTGTCTGTCTGTGTGCATAGAATTCTATTTTGTTTTCAATTTCCCAGCCCCCTACTCTCTCTTTGCTCTAATTCTCTCCTCCTGTTTTCCCAAACCATCAGTGAGAGAAGATGCTACAAAGGGGTCATTGTTTCCTATGCCTGTGTTTTCCACTCTGGGCCATCATGACAGAGATAAAGCTCTACAGTTTCTGGCTCACAGATGAGGGACCATGATCACTGCAAGGAAAAAGCTGAATCACTGAAAGTCAAAACTCTAGATTTCCCATGGGAAGAAACATTCAGGAGCAGAGGAGACTGAGAGCATGAGAAACCTAATCTGATGTTTAAAATCACTTCCACATTCTAGTATGATAACAGGAAGCATTTCTCAGTTTGATAGCTGAAGATATCTATATTACATCAAGATATTCCTCCAAAAATTTTCTGATGAATGGACAGTTTCTTATGTAATTATCAACCAATATGATTATTTCTTGGAGGAATAACATGCATACTAAAATTGGAAAGCAAAGTGAATATTTTATTAGGAAAATATGTGTGTATGTGTGTGTGTCTGTCTGTCTGTCTGAGTGTGTATGTGTGTGTGCATGTGTGTATATGTGTCTTTTTCTGTGCATGTGTATGTACATGTCTATCTGTCTGTGTGCATTATATAAAAATATAATATGAAAAATAAAGATCTAAATTTGCAAAATATCCATACTTTCATTATTTCTCTTTTTTTTTTTTTTTTTTTTTTTTTTTTTTTTTTTTTTTTTTTTTTTGGTTTTTCGAGACAGGGTTTCTCTGTGTAGCCCTGGCTGTCCTGGAACTCACTCTGTAGACCAGGCTGGCCTCGAACTCAGAAATCCACCTGCCTCTGCCTCCCAAGTGCTGGGATTAAAGGCGTGCACCACCACCGCCCGGCTCATTATTTCTCTTAACACACACACACACACACACACACACACACACACTTCATGAAGCAGGGAAGAGGAACTCAGCTCTGTTTTTCAAAGCATGCCAGAAGCCATTTGTCATGTCTGCTTCATGCAAAGAGTTCCTTCTCTTGTTCTTGCTCCTTGAGAATAAGATGTGAGAAACTATTGTCAAACAATTGTCATTGATGGAGTTATGGGTTCTCTGGGTATAATCAGACATTAAAAATGAAGGGCATTGTTCAAAATAAAGATGAGTTTTCAGTGTGCACATGTGTACAAGTACACACACACATATATATATTCACATCTACATATATGGAAACTGTATCATCTCAATTGAAAATTTTCAGTATTGATTGAGAGATATTGATCTAATAGTGTAGAAGCCTTCTAGAAATTGAACTTCAGTCTATTTAAATGTATCACCTGCTTTTTCTCCACCATGTTGATTTTGTTAAGAAATTATGCATTTTTTTATGAGTATCACTACTAGACTTATTAAAAAGAAGACAGAAAAAGGAGGGAAGTGTGGTGAGAAGGGATAAGAAACAGGTGGTTCTTATTTTCTACATTCTTCCACCTTAAGAAGGATTATGATTTGCACAAGACCTCTAATCCTAAAGAAAGAAAGATTTACTGTGTTAGAGATAATTGACATAGCTATATGATAGGGAGTTTGATACAGATATACGGATTGTGAGTTCATGGACTATATAGTAAGATCCTGCACAGATAGACCATACACATACATACATATATACATGCTGCATCATACATACATAAACATACATACAAAACAAATGCCAAGATTTTCAACTGAGTTAACTGTGACCATAATTAATAACTATGTATAGACCAAAGAGCTACATGCCAGTCATTGAAAGCCAAAGACCTTTTTGATGAAGAAACAAAATTAACTACTTTCTATATTTGAAATAACCCTCAATTAATCACCCACTGTGCATCCCACTTCAATAAGTGAATCATTGACAAATACAAGAAAGGAAGCCCCTATGCACTGTATATGAAGACTATGTAATGCTTGATCCTGGGTGAGGTAGGAATGACTAGGTTGGGGAGTGCCTTGGATGTGTGATAAATGTGACCAAAGTTCATAGCGAGTTTGCTATCCCCTGTCTCCTTCTACTCTGTAAACCACTGGGCATTTGAGCTAACATTTCTCCAAAGTAGCTTTTCTCAGGGGATGAATATTCATGCCCCATGAATTGGCACTCATGTCTGCTTTCCTCCATAAAAACCAGAAGGATCCAAACAGGACATTGCTCTGGAATTAGATACAGGTATTTTATTAAAATATAAGTTATATTTACCATGGATACCATGGTATCTTAAAGGAAATACATGCTTACTTGTGTATTCAAATATTTGAGGCTTGTGAGGGATAATTTTCTAAAAACATCTATGTTTCTAGTGATTGCTCATTATTATTCTGAATGATGCCTCCAGCATAAAAAAAATGTAATTTACGGAAATGGATCCAAAGGTTAGCAAACTCAAGGACCGTGTGGCAAACATTTCCAACATAAGAGCCTTATACCTTCTGTTGCAACTATGTACTTTGGCTATTGGAATGTCAACAAAGCCATAGACATTCTCATTCTCTCATTCTCTCTCTCTCTCTCTCTCTCTCTCTCTCTCTCTCTCTCTCTCTCTTTCTCTGTATGTGTGTGTGTTTGTGTGTGTGTCTCCCTCCCTCCCTGCCTCCTTCCCTCCCTCCCTCTCTCCCTCCCTCCCTCCTCCATCTCTCTGTAAATAAGTATAATGTGTTTAAATAAAACTTTATTTATAAAGTCAGATGGAGTGATGGATTTGGCCCACAAACCATAGTTTGACCTTTGCTCATAAGCAGTATATTGGTTAATTTTATGTCAACATCAACTTGACACAAGGTAGAGTCATTTGTGAAGAAGGATTGCCAAATGAGGAAAAGACTCTTTAAGATTGGCCTACAGGCAAGTCAGTGGGACATTTTCTTGAGAACACTGATGTGGGGGCACCTAGTTCAGTCTGAGTATCACCCCTGGGCACATGGGTCTGGATGGTATACGAAAACAGGGTGAGCAAGCCAAGGGGAACAAGCCAATAAATAGCATTCCTCCTTCCTACTTTTTTCCTCCAACTTCCAGCTTTAGTTAGTACCCCAGTTTCACTCAGTGATGTACTAAAAAACTATAAGATGAAATAAACCCTTTTCTTCCCAAATTGCTTTTGGTCATGGTGTTTCATCACAGCAATAGAAATCCTAAGACAAACAGTTACCTACTAATTAAAGCTTGTGTCACCAATTCTTCCAAGCTGTGCCTAACCACTTTTCATGATCTCAGTCTTTTATTCTTCAGAGAATGTTCTTTCTTCTCTTTCAATCAATATCCACTCAATTTGGCCTATTTCATCTGGATTACTTCTGTATATTTTAACATCTGTAACTGAGACTTTCTCTTTCCTATAATATTATACACTTTATATTTTGACACTCTAAAACAGCTCTTATTGCATATACACACATACTCACATGTGAGAGTGCACACACACATATACACACACATACAAAGAACAAGAGAGAGACAGAAAGACAGAGAGACAAACAGACAAACACAGAGAGATGAAAGAAACAGAAAGAGAGAGACAGCAGAAAGAGACTGTGTCTATCTTCAGCCAATACTCAATCATCCTCTGGAAGTAATTTTTCATATACACACTCACCTTTACTAACTTCAGAGATAACTAATCATATATATATATATATATATATATATATATATATATATATATACCTTTATTAAGTTCTTAACACCTTCTATAAATCCTCAGGCAGAGCTGTTAAACTGAATATCAGAAAAATTTGAATCCCTGAAATTATAAAACATTCTAATAGTTAAAAAACATGTTTAGTTTACTCATTACTACTATTATTGCTGTTATTATTGATATGGTATTACAGAGTCAAAGAAACTAGCTTATTGTGC
The DNA here is from genome assembly GCF_004785775.1 of Grammomys surdaster. NCBI lineage: Eukaryota > Metazoa > Chordata > Mammalia > Rodentia > Muridae > Grammomys > Grammomys surdaster. The sequence goes on along the minus strand of NW_021604720.1, from coordinate 642,929 downwards.
AAAAATATAAAAGGGTTTTATAATTACGAGTAGATATCAAATGCACTGTTGGAAGCTTTTATAGAACTTGGTATATGGTTTAACCTGGAGAGTATTTGACTGCCATGAACAAAGCCCTAAGGTTGACTCTCAGTATCATCTAAACAGTATAAAAGCACATAACTGTAGTCATAGCACCAGGGAGGTGGAGACAGGAGGATCGAAATTCCAAGATCATTCTTTGGTGCATAGGAAGTTCAAGGCTAACCTAAGCACATGAGATTCTGTCTCAAATTAAGTTTAAATTAATATTTGAAAAAATTTCATATTCATTACAAATGGGATTGTCAGACAGTCGGTTATTCTCTAAAAGATTCCTCAACGGGCAGGAAAGAAATCTAGCATAGCAATTATTTAAATAAACTGAAAGTCCTCAACAAAACAAATTTACACTTCCAAAAAATTTGAAATTGAGATAAAAAATTGGTAGTAAAGATTCTGGGATGTTAGAAGAGAGGCACACAAGAAGACTAATATCTTTAAAATCTCCGCAATTCCAAGGCTGTGAAAGGGGACAGATGTGATTGTTTAGTTGGGGTTCATGGCAGTCTTTTAGCCAATGAACTAAATGCCCAGTCTCTGGTCTTCATGACTCAATTCTTCTACCACTAAATATTATGAATCACAGCAACATGATGGGTGGGTTTTCACCAGCACGGACTCCCCAGCAGCATCCTGACAGATATTTAAGGAGATTAGTCAACACAGAATGGACTGAACTATGGCTTGACTAATAATGGGTGCAATAAAAGACAGAAAGGGAAGGTTTTTTTTTTTTTTAAGTAACAAACCAATCATCCACCTGCTCTTGCAAAGCAGAGGATTAATTATCCCAACAAAAGAAAGCAAGCTGAGAACTGCAGGGAGAAAGCCAGGGAATGAATGAGCTCATCCAGGGTGCAGAGGAACTGAAATACACTGACCCAGGAAAAGGGAAAGATGACGCAAGTGAGGAGGGAAGAAAAGGAAGGTGGGTGGCCAGCCAGGTGCCCATGATGCTGGACAAAAAGAAGCAATCAGGGCTACGGACAGATTTATTTCCCTTCCAACGAACACTTATGATGCCGAACTGGATGAGATGCTGGAATTAGAATTGGTAGAGGCCACCTGCCCCACTTCAGAGCACAGTCATCCTGATTGCCAGGAACAAAGCAGCACCAGAGACATTTTTCTTTGTTTTTATGTGGCTTCCTGAGGCCCAGCTGAATTCAAAAACAGCTGTGTGGCTACAAATTAGCAAACAACATGTACACACATACACAGAGAGGAGAGGCAGAGGGAAAAGGGAAGAAGTTGAGAGAAACAGGGAGAAGATTGGGGGGGGTAAGAAGAGACAGAGTACTGCTGGGTTATTTTCACACTACATAAGGAAGACTAGAGATTTGATGGCTTTGCGTACAACATAAAAATAACTTGTAAGACTGAATTGTGTTCTTGAAAATGGAATAAAACCGATTTGAAACTGTGAGGTTTGAATATAGGCCATATATCTGTTTAAACACATCCATTGGACACATGGGCTAGAAAGATGGCTCCATGAGTAAGAACACATTCTGAACAAAAATGAGGACCAGAATTTAAGTCCTCAAGATCCGTGTAAGAAGCCAGAAATACTTGCTTATGGTCATAGTCTATCAGGGGAGGAGATAGGAGAATATCTGGGACTTGATGGCTACCAGCCTAGATCTGGGTTCAGTGAGAGATCCTTTTGCAATAGCAGAAGTCAGAGAGTGATTAAGTATCCAGTGTTCTGGTCTAATAGTACAGAAGCTATACACACACACACACACACACACACACACATTCAATACATACCATACATATAAGCATACCATACACATACTCATACCTACACACACAAAAGAAATACATTCATTGAATAAATAAAATAACAACTGTAAGGTTAATTTGATCAAATGTCTCCTGTAGTCATACACCTTTAATGCCCCTCTTTCTACTTTCAGAGAACTAAGTTCACCAGCCTGTCATGTAAGGTCTTCCACTACCTGACTTCTATCTAGCCTTACAGCCAAAACCAGTCCTGAAAACTAGGTAAACGAAGTTTGGCTTCTCTTATCTCTTTGCTTTACTTTCCTCTTTCCAATCATTCTGTTCACTAAAATTCTACCCAGCAACCATGACTACTTGAAATGAGGCTTCCTTTCTTTGTGGCTTGTCAACTGTGAAACCATCTTCTGCATTTACATTTTTGTACAGCCCAGTGAATCCAATAGCATTAACATGCTTGCTCCAGAGTCCCCTTGAGAGACTACCAAGACAAGCCGATTGAGTGTGTAGATGAAGTCTAGAGCGGCTACTAGAATGTATAAAGCTTGAGTTTAATTCTTGGCACTGAACAAACAAACAAGAGGAGCCCGTAGATCACTGAGGCCTTTTCCATGGTGTTTCAGATATAGATGAACTATGTGTGACCCTGCACGTGAAGCTGAATTTATAATGTTGTACAAGTGATGCCAGTAACCCCTGGGCCAGATGCCACCCTTGGTGGACAACTACCAAAACATTGTGAACCAATTACAACCCAAACACAGAAATGTCTTGTCTCTCCTTATAAAGCATCTTGGGAGCTGACAATAATTTTATCTTTAAATTTGAACAACTCCATATTTATATTCATCATAACTCAGTAAATATTTTTTAAACTTAATATATGTAAACACATACTGCATCATGTATGTTTGTGTATGTATATATTCACTTAACAAATATTTATCACTGACACATACATTTGAAATACACATAGATATGGTAACAATATTTAAAGTACAAGCAGGTTTCTTAATCATTTCATACTTGGCAGGCTAGAGCAAAATATGAATATGCTATGATCCATTGTGAAAATGTGTTCTGCAGGAGAGCACTATTAAAATTCAGTAGGAGGAATCTCCCTTTGAAGAGTGTCCATCTGTGTTCATTTATTGTGAGCATAGTGAAGCTCTCATACTGCCTTAATATTCAGTTAATTCAAGCTAGATATCACCTTCGCTCCAACATGAGGGAGCATCAGAATTTCATTTCCCATCCTGTGGCTTTATAATCAGCTTTCCAACATCACTGAAGATATTATTCATGCTTTAGCCACTCAGTAAGACTTTAACACAGCAATCCTTCCAATTACATGTGAGTATACATATGTTAGGCACATCCATCTGTGGTTCAAATCCTAGCTCTGACATATCTAGAAAACTGTCTGGGACATACGCCTAACCTCTTGAAGCCTCAGGTAGTAAAATATGAATGAAATTTACAAGCTTCCTAATAATTGTGAAGACAGTGGGAATTTAGCTGGTACATACTCCAAGATACCATTTTCACAGTTAAATCAACATTTGAAAGGCAGGGTAACCTCCCAGAAACTGCTACTGGTCTGTCTCCTCTGGAGCCAGAACTCTCATTTTACTTATTTGTCATCTTAAATTGCCATCAAGTAAGCTAAACAAAACTAAGGGAAGTAAGTAGCTAGTATTTCAGTTATAAATGGTACTTGAAAGTGACCTGTGTTACTGTGTGGCACTTCATGCTCGATTGTGTGAACTGGGGTGTGGGGATAATGACAGCATTGTATCAGTGTCTGCAGTGCTGTGATTATAGATTGTCACCATGCACATTTCACAGATAATTATAAAATGAACACCTACTTTAAGTGAAAACACTCCCAACCTATGAAACAAAATTTATAGGTGTCTAGAGGCAATTTTGTCATCAACCTGTAAAACTAGATTTTGCTTCTCCAAATTCCTTGATTTACTCAAGTTAATATTATCAGTGGGATCAATAAATCACATTCTTCTCATCTACCAGGCTTTAATACTGTTAGACTTGTGTTCATCCATTGTCTGTGTCAACTCAATCAGCATTGACAGTCTAATAAAGAAGGAAGAGGCTATGCAAATGCAGTCCTTATTTCTATTTGAGATTTTTGCTATGTTGTAGTTCATAGTAGTCTGAAAAGGAGGATATATTGCTGTTATTTTGAGGACATTGCTGTATGATAAATGGCAAAAAAATCAAATCTCTACTGAAAATTAAGTTCAAAGGATGTTGGAGAGAAAGTAAAATTGCAGGGATATTTTACACCTAGATTATTTGATGTTCTGTTACAGCTGCCCTAATTTAGTCCCCACCTTTGTCTTTACATGGGTTTCTCCATTGGTCTCTGTCTTCACTTCTCTGATCTCTTATACAGTCACTTTCACTATGCTTAGGGATCAACTGGATGTCTAGGATTGCAATGTATACATAAAGGCTGTTGTCCAAATAAGGTCTCGTTCAAGACCTAATGATCACATATCTCATGATCAAAGAAAAGATATGTCTACATCATATAGGCCAATGTGATGTATTTTCAACCCACTATACTTGTCATATAAGGGATACATTTCACTCTCATCTATCTTGCAAAGTCCTCAATGCCAGTGATGCTCTAAATCAGCAGCTCTTAATCTGTGAGGTGCAACCCCTTTGGCAAACCTCTATCTCCAGAAAATGTTTAAATGAACATTCATTACAATAGCAAACTTACAGATAGGAAGTAGCAATGAAAATAATTTTATAGTTGGGGTCATTACAACAGGAGGAACCTCATGAAGGAGTCAGAACATTAGGAAGGTTGAGTGATTCTACCAGATATCCAGTGTAGAATTTCATATGGAATACTCAACATTTATGTCACATGAATGAATATAAATATTACTCAAAACATCACAGCAACTCCTGAATTATTAAAGCAAATTCTTATGCATAAAGCAGGGGAGTATATACTCTCAAAACACAAGGGGAGTAAGGAACATATTGTCAGAGATGCATCAAGTAAAGTAATGCACCCAAGAGCAGAGAAATTAAGGTCACAATCTCACACTCAAATCACAGGCCAAATGGGGTATTTCTCTGAGAGCAAAGTGTCCGCATAAGCTCCATGACTGTCAACAGAAAGAGACTCCAGAAAAGACATGGATAATGGATAATAAAAGTGCTAAGGACTTACGAACCTTAATCAGTTTATCCTTTACCGTTTAAACAGGGTCATTCTTTGCCTTATTAAATAACAAAATAGGATCTTGGTTATTTGAAAACTGGATTCTAATAATTAATATTTCAATGTGTATAATTGATGATGTAGATAAGAAAATTCCCCCTGTCGGTCATAGATGGGAGAGGAGATCCTAGGTCCCATGAAGGCTGGATGCCCTGTGTGGAGGAATTCGAGGGTTGGGAGGTGGGAGTGAGGGGATAGGTAGGGTCACATCCTCAGAGAAGCAGAGGAGGGGCGATGGGATATGGGGTTCCTGGGTGGGGGGAAGAAATGGGGTAAGAGGATAACATCTGAAATGTAAATAAAATATCTAATAAAAACAAAGAAAAGTCTAACGTGTTTATATTCTACAGTTTTCAATTTGTTTCCACTGATATGATTTCATCTGATAATCTGATATAATCAATAAAACTTCCACTCTCCCCCTTTTTAAAATGTAAGATTATAATCTCTCCATTCCCTTTCCTCTCTCCAAGTCCTCCCATATACTCCTTGCACTCATCTTCAAATTAATGACTTAGTTTTTTAATTGTCATTGTGTATGTGTGTGTGTGTGTGTGTGTGTGTGTGTGTGTGTGTGAGAGAGAGAGAGAGAGAGAGAGAGAGAGAGAGAGAGAGAGAGAGAGAAAGAGAGAGATTCCCTTCCCAAATGGACTGTAAGCTCCTGAAGTGTCCTGTCAGTTGTATCAGTGACCCCACCCAATACTTCTTTATGTCCAACTACATAGTTATTTCACAGAATAGTTTAAAATTTAGTTTATAAAGTTTAGGGTATTTTTTCACCAAAAGCTAAGCAACTATGAATAATTTTACATAAACTTTATGAATTTTACTAAAAATTGCTATGAAAGAACAGGTGTGGGTTAGAGAACAAACAAAGAATGTTAAGGTATTTATTTATTTATTTACTTATTTATCTATTTATTTTAACAATTCTGTACATCTTCAAAGAAGAAAATGTCATTTTTCCTAGAAATAGGAAAAAATATTTTGAGGGTCTGTTAAACTCTAAGTTGTAGAAAATCAGAATTCTCTGTCACTTGACAGTATGTTTTTTCTGCATCAAGGTGGTAACCACTAACCAATTCTAATGGGCAGAGGCAATATTATAAGTTTGGAAAGTGTCATTCACTTCCTCACTGTCCTACTTTAAAAGTCATGTTGTGTTCTCAAAATGCAATATTTTGAAGTCAACTTAGAATAAATTCATTTAATTGTTAGGATTCTAAAGAAAGTCTCTTTTGATAAACACAGTCTCCTACACCTACCGTGATGTGAATTATAATCATTTGCTTACTAATTTCCCTATGTTAGTCAAACCCTAGAGAATCCCCTAATACACAGCCTAATGAAAAACAATATAGCTGTCGAAAATCAGATAAAACGCTCTTTCTGAAATGCCAGTGCATAATTTCCTTCTAGGAACCTATTTTTAGGAGACCATCGAGAACGTGAACCTAGTTTATCACTCTTGAACACCAAGAGCAGAGTACTAGACAACATCCAGCTGATCTCACCTGTATAGAAGGATAAGAAGTCATCTCATTCAGGGTGTAGAAGGCAGTGGGAGGAGAATCCAGTGTCTGGGTCTGCTCTGCAGGTTCACATACCAAGACTCAAGCTGAATAGCTCCTGGTCAGAGCAGTAAGAACCTGTTTGCAGTTCCCTTGATGATATGCAGATATGAAACAATCTTGTCATCTATATTAATACCATTTTTGCCTCCAAGGAACCTGAATTAGCAAAAAGAGTGAATCTTTCTCTCCCCCTAGAAGCTATTACTTTCTTCTTTTAGGAACATCTATGGGCCTTACTTAAAAATATATATATATTGACCCATAGTCTGAGTCTGCCATCTCTGCAAAAAGTTTCTCAGGAATATATGGCTAAAGCTTTGGATTCAGAAAATCTACATATAGTCAAAGAAGAATGTGTCTGCATAATTTTATGAGAGATCACATGATAGAAGTATATGTGTGTATGTTTTTGTATGTGTTTTTTTGTGTGTGTTTGTGTGCGTGTGTTCCAAATGGACTGTAACTTTTGTAGGGGTCAGAGATCTAGAAAAGCTGATACAAACTATGGACTTATTCTTTGAATAAACAATGCTTAGGAGTTTAGAGGTCCCTGGAATTTCTGCAACATGTTCAGATTCCTGAGGTCTAGATTTCTGAAACCTAGGAAGAAGGAGTCATACATACTTGCATTTTAGACAAGTTTCATCTTATGTGTAGCTTTTTAAAAGTTGTGCAAACATCTATACAAAATCACCTTTTCTAGAATAAAAGATAAAATCATCTTTCTCTTTCAAAAGCCTCAACAAATAATCACCAGCTTAACTACTTGATCACATAAGCTTTGAATTCAACAAGACTTGTATTTGAATTCTACCTCTTTCTAACATATATGCCTGGCTTTAGGTAAATTCGAAAATCAAACTAAATGCAATTCTGTAGGTTACTACATACCAAATAGGGCTGATGAGAAGAGTAAGAGGAATAATATATATGAGTTGATTGGTACAGTGTCAAGTATATAATTGTTAGTGCTGAATTAGTGAGTGGCAACATCATCAAAATTCCCATCAGAAGGAACACAACTGAGACAGAACCAGGATTGGTTACATATTAAGTCTGTGAGAGCATGAAGTGTTTTGCTAGAAGGTTCTTCAAAATTCTAGGAAAAACAAAGCAATTCTAGGCAGTGCTATGCCTGCAAAGTGCTTAGTTTATCATAGCATACAATAATGTTTACACAATGATTCGTGGCAAAGTATTAGATGATTTTTCATCAAAAGAAATGTCTAACCTATGCAGAACACTCAGTCTAGGCCAAGAGGATTGCACTATATCAAGCCTAGGGTCTCTTTAGCACAGATGAAACCCCATGGCAAAGATGGAGATAAAAGTTCACTGCCTACACTGACTTACACGTGGCTGATAGGGGAACTCAAAGAGGTACTTTCATCCTTTGTAAGACTGTTAAACATTTCAGTGACTAACTTTGCAAAGCTTCTTAATACTTTACAGTAAGGTCTCTTCCATTTTTCTAGTAATGCCTCCTTCTGAGTTTTAATTTGACCTTTACTCTTCAGTCACAGTGCCTAGATGACAACCTTCTGTGAGTATTTCCATCAAGAAAAATAAAACAAAGGAAGAGTTAATGGAAGGAAGGAGAAGGAAGAAAGAGAAAGAAAGGAGTTGGATATAGCTCTATTCATTCATGGTTACTTATCTTACGATAAATGGTAAACTCCATGTCAGAGATGAGAGGAACAACACAGAATGAGGGAGCAATAGGAGGAATATTTCTATTGCTACCAAGTTCATTAATGCAGGTGGCAGAGAGATACTTGGCCTTTTGCCAAGTATGTGAGTTCCCTTTCCACACAGTCGAATTGTAATACAAAGTAACATGAATAGGAGCCTACCTTCCTCAGTCTCTCTGTGAAGCAGGTGGGACACTGCAATAAATTTCTGGCTAATAAAATGTGGTTCAAAGTGATGCTTACCATATCCAGCAATGTTTGCCATCTAGATAGTGGCACTAATGGCCATGCACTATGCCCTATGCTGAAGGTGGGTTTTATTTTAAACCATGGGTCCTTATTGTAGAGCACAGGCTCATGTTTCTTTATCTGCTTATGTTTCAAATTTATATAAGCAAAACTAATAATACTCAAGATGAAACTTGTTTTTAGTTATTTCTTTGAGATTTGAGAATCTGGTCATGTCCTGTGTGATTACATCTGCTAATAGAAGTTAGAAATCTATATTTAATTTTCAAACAGCTAGAGCTCTTTCTTATGTGCACTTAGCAATAGATCAAACATATTCTCTAAGGCAGAGGCTCTTAACCTGTGAGTCATGACCCCTTTGGAGTCACATATCAGATATCATACATGTATCATGCAGTTCATAACAGTAGAAAAGTTACAATTTGAAGTATCAATTAAATAATTTTATTGTTGGGGTTACCACAACATAAGGAACTATATTAAAGGGTTACAGCATTAGGGAAGTTGACAGCTTTGAGTTTGAACTTTCTATCTGTCAGTTGTCTGAGGTGAGCATGTTAAGTGATCTTGATCTTAAGCTATACTAATTTTTGTCTTCTAATTATAATCATAAGAAGTTAGTATAACAGACTGCATTCCTTCATGCTGATATACTGCTCTATTGAGCTGTCAGTAATATCAGAAGTTGTAAAACACAGGACTGTTTTCTGCTACCATGTGAATGGTAGTCAAACTAAGTATTATTGATTGTTAAATAATTATTTTAGTGGGAAAATAGAGCAATCGTTATGAATAAAGTAAAATTTCGTTGGTAGGTAAAATCATTTCAAAACTCCTTTAATTTAGTATCACTTATAGATTTCAATCTAAGACTTTCAATTTAGTGCTCCTTTTACATAACACAAAGCTTTCTCTCCTATTTTCCTTATTGCTTTTGTTTTCTTTGTGATTATTTCTTCTACAAATATGAAATACAGGCTAGCGAGAAACTGGAACAAGTGAAGGGCTTTACTACCAAACCTCATAATTTGCTTTAATCCCCAGGAGTCATATGTATAAAAAGAATACTGACTTACCAAAGTTGCCACTTGATAAGTTGTGGCAGAGGTTTATTTCCATAAATGAATACATATGATAAAAATATCCCAAATAATAGCCACGATAATGGATGCTTTTTATTAGTCAAAGCCTACCTATGTCCTTTACACATGTGGGATTTAAATATTTTAACATATGATAAACTTTGTATCATGCCACTTTTAAAATTTCTGGGAAATCTATCATTACCCCTACTTTATTGGTATCAAAAAAAACATGCTCATAAAAATAAAATAGCTTAGGGGTGGGAGAGAAAGGTTACAGTTATGAGCAGCCCTACTCTGGTAGAGAGAGGATCGGGATTCAGTTCTCAAAATCTAAATGGTGACTCACACTTACCAGTAACCCCAGTTTCAGTGACTCTGATGCTCTCACTTCTGCATACACACTAACTCACAAATGTAGTCACAAATACATATATATCAAGTAGGCAGATAAATATATTTTTAAAAGTCAAATACAATCAAGTTCATGTATCTTCAAAGTCAAAGATTAGGAATGATAGAAAGCTAGCTGTGTGTCAGACTCTCCCAAATACTATAGATTTGTTAATTTACTTAATGTTCCAAGCAAGTGTAAGAGGTGGACATTTCTATTGCTCTCTTTTAGAGATGGGGAAGCTGAAATCCAGGTGGTTTCAATGACTCATCTGAAATAAGACCCATTAGTAAGCCTTCAAGCCAGAATTCAGACATTGGGTTTGAGCTTTCTATCTGTCAGTTGTCTAAGGTGGGCATGTTAAGTGATCTTGATGAAGAAGAATAAACGCATCCACTTTGGCTTGGGATGATGTCAGGTGTGAGACTAAATTAAATTCTGTTATCACTATGCAACCAAGGGGAAAGCATTAATCCCCAAAGTTAGAATAAACACAAAATCTAAAATCCAGCTTTAAGCAATCACATCAGAATAAGAAAGGGTCATATCTGCTAAAGTAAGTAAGTTCTCAGGAGGAAGTTGAAAGAATTAAGAGGGACAGATCGGGGCTAGAGTAGATGAAAAGTCCAGAGGTCCAAATTCCACAGAAATCATTTATTAGTCATTCCTACCCACTTATACTGTTGTTTAAACTGTCCCCATATATCAGGAATAAAATATAATTTGTTTTATTTTTTAAAAAATAAGCAAGCCTACATGATTAATAAATGTTTTCTAATGAGAGGAAGTAGAGTGGACTGCAGGTGACATGTAGGACAATGAGTGTCCTAGGCTTCAAACAGGGCAGTAAGAGCAATTAGAAGCCATTAGAAGTACAATATCCTTAGAATATCAAAGTCATGACTAAATGGATTATAGGAAAAAATAAACCCAGGTCTTATTTTAAAGGATACATTGACATTATACCAAACACTAAAAGAAGCAGATCTAATCACAGAACTATTCATCTGAATGATTCAACAACACTTGACCATTACTAATCTCTGCATAAGAAATATAAGAGACTAATCTGACTGAGCATAAAAAGGTACATTACAGACTCACCATGCCTTAAAGACACCCTGCCCCAGGAAATGATCAATCAACAAATTCAGTAAAGGTAACTTCAACCCAAAGCTAAGTTGAAATGAATGTGTCTCAAGCCAATAAACTTTGGCAAGAGCAGCAACCGAGTATTTTCTGAGCGTGTGATCTTTGGCGATGAACTTAATTTTATCTCTTTCAAAGAAAAGTGAAGTGTAGCCCCCAGGCAATGCAGAAGCCATATGGTTCAATTCAATCCAGGGACACACCAATAGCCAAAGAAATTTACAAAGTCAATACATTCTTCACCCAATTTTCTTGAAGAATATTAAAAAGCAACCAATGTAGCCTGCAGATGAGCTGCTAAGGCCTTTTCTTCTCTCAATTTAGCTTGTCTTTAATTTGTCTCAATTTAATTTGTCTTTAATTTGTCCCTCCCATGATATTCTACCTCCCACTAAGAAACACTTGACCTCTTCTTTTTGATCCTTCCTCTCCAACTTGGTGATTCACCCTCTAATCCACTTATTATTGACATCAGCTTCTTTCTCTTCCAGGAAGAACTACTCTTGCACAGTAAACTTCAAAGGAAGTCTGATGATCCAGCATAAAAGGGAATTTTATGTGAGCACAACATGTTTTACCTTTTTGTTCCATCACATGAGAAGAAGAAGGGTCATCTTCAAAAGGTTTTATGGATATTAAGTGAACAATACCTGTGAACTTTCTCTAAAGGACTGACACTTTTCTGCATGTATGTACATGCATCACAAGTGTATGGCAGGAAAGCCCCTAAATATGTGCATGTAGTAGATTCATTCTTTTCATCCATTTTCCTTACATTCCTGCTCTCTGCGAAGCCCTTCTTGCTTCAGTGGGAAATGTGTATGAAAGGAGGGAGTGGGGAAAAAAAGATGAGATCAGATATCATCTCACCCTGTGTTCTCTGTCAGGACTGATGCAGGTCCTATTGGGCAGCCCTCTCCCAGTTAAAGCCATTCTGTATCTGGGTGCTAGCAGGACTGCCTTGTATAGTTTGAATTTGGATTGGATGTCCACCAAACTTTCTTGTCTTAAAATTCCATCCTCATACTCAGGTATTCATACCATGAACTGTGTAATTATGGCCTTCAGTAATTGAATAGGATAAATTAACATCATTGGAGTGAATTTCTTGTGCCTGAATATTGGTAGGTTTACAAGAAGAGGAAGACAGATCAGGGGAGACAAACATACGCAGTACACTCTCACCCTCATACCAACTGATAAGCTATGCTCCCTCTGGACTCTGCCAGCAAAATGGCATGACCAGATGAATGCCATACACCATGTTATCCAGAAATTTAAGCCAAAATTAACCTATCTTTGTTTTTTAATAGTCTCCCTAAGATATTTTTATATAACAACAAAAAGACAAAAATGTTTTCTTTCCACTTTTAGGGCTAGGAGTGATAACAACCATCATGTCAGTTTATCCTTTATTGCCTTGTCTGACCATAAACTTGTCCTGCCCAACACTATTGGTAACAGATTGACTCATAGTATACCATTTGAAAATACCATGTTCACAGTGAATATTCAAAAATGCCACTCTGAGCATTGGCCCTCTATGCATTATTCTTCACCTAATGTGGAAACCAAAAGCAGCACAAAGGTTTGTAATCATTGTGCACATTTCTTAATAATCTCCAAAGCAAAAGTATAGACATAATGAATGATTGCACAGGGGAAGAGGAGTTACGAGGATGAGGAGTTAGGATGGAGAGTACTCCTGCCTAGAAGGATCTGTTCATCTCTAAAATGTAACCCCTCAAACTGAATAAAGAACTCAGTGTAGCCAGTAATAAGAATATAAATAACTCGATTTAATCATGGGGGAAAGATATAAAAAAGAAGATATTCCTGACCCCCCAAACAAAAACATAAAGATGGTAATATAAAAATGGCAGATATCAATAATAATCATATAACTGCAAATTAAAACTACAATGAAATCTTCACACCTCTTATGATGTTAGTAACAAAAAGACAATGGCCAAGTTCTAGAGAGAATGGGGAGGAAAGGAAACTGGCACACCTTGAGCACATTTATGAAATAGTGTAGCCATTATGAAAACCTATATGGCAGTGTCTCAAAACATATGAAAAATAAATTTATCTTATGATCCAGTGACCTCACTACTGGATATATAGGATACAAATGAAACCAGAATGTTAAATAGATACCTGAACTTCCACTTACACTATGAACATTGATCTATGGTGGCCTAGATGAAGAAATACCCTAGGGGTGTAGGGACCTTGAAATGGACAGAGAAAATATGATATGTATACATGGTGGGATACAAAAAAGGAAGAAAATCTAGATATTGATGACAAGGTCACTAAGATAACTAGTGAACATTTTATTAAGTAAAATAACTGTAGGCTAAGCAAGATAAATCATATAATATCACTTATATGGGAAGTCTAAAAACAAAAACAGTTCCTAGAAATGGGGACTAGAAAGGTGGTTTTCAGGAGATGAGAAAGGTTATCAATATGTTGGTTAATGGAAATTTTTCAATTAGACACAGTGAAGAAATTTGAGAGCTCCATTATGCAACATGGTGACTAGAGTCATTTGATTTATTTGCTTGGAGCTTACTGACAGTAGATTCTTCAGTGTTCTAGTCACAGAAGAAGTACATAAACTAATGACTATTTTGTATCATTTCATTCAAATGATTCACCAGATAGACATATTTCAAACCATCATAAATAATCAAGCATATATATTTAAAAATAATGTGACTTTCAAGCTACATTCTGTTGCTCTAGAGTTAACAGCAATAAATTAGTTTGCATTGTTAAAGAAAAAAATTCTTCAATGTAAGCCAGACACAGGACAGTAACTGGGAAATAGATTTTTCAATCACATTGGTTGCATCCATGTCAGTACAGAATTGCTTATGATTTTTTAATTAAGATGTATGCCCAGAAATTTCATTAGTTAATTTTTTTCTTGTTATGTGGAAATATTCTCTGAAGGTTGTTTGTGCCCTCTGGACTTTTCAATAAGCAAAGAAAAGTAAGTTTAAGAACCAAAGCTATGGTTTTCAAAACTCATTACCAATGAAAGTAGATCAATGTACGTTGGTATGTGTATTTATAACTGAGAAGGACATGCCCAATTACCTGTGTTTATGAAAAGTAATTCAAAGCAAATTCCACTCAGTAGCTAAGTAATTATTTTAACTAGAAAACAATTTGCCTGACCTACTATCAATAGCCAAATTCAATTTAATGAACAGTGACCACAGTGCTATAATTTATAACAGACGAATGGGACTCAAGAACTCTTCACTGACCTATTTTTATAAAGAATGATCTAATGTGTAATCTGCAAAAGCATGTTATAGAATTACTTTAAAACTCTTTCTTACTTCTTCAAGACTACAAGCTTCATGGAGTAGAACTATTTATTTTCTTGAACTGAAATGCTAGCACTGAGCATAATATTTGGCTCCCGGAAGGTGTTCAATACATGCCGATTCACTGAGTAATGGGATGGATACAATGTAAGTGGATTTCAAATTACTTTCTAATTGCAAAATATTTTGTTGTTAATAGAACATTGAAACTGTTGTATCTGTATTTGCTTTTACTATTTCTACATAATTCACAGAATTTGGCATTGTGTATGGGTTTGTACAAGCTTGTTTATTCATTAATCAAATATCTGTTGAGTCATTACTGTAAGTAAGATACATGGTCATGATCTAAAGAGACAATAAAACCAATCAGGCACAGATCTTTCCTTCTGGAGTATAGATGTAGCAATGAAGTACACCTTCCTACTCTACATTGAAGTATGTTACTCATGTATCAAAGAGGACCATCTGAAAGAAAGTAAGAGGGAAGAAAGCTTATACCCAGCTGCATTTTGAAGACACCAGGAAAATGTTTCAGAGATGCTTTTATATGGGACTCTGGAGGACCCTATAACTATAAATGTAGACCTTCAGAGACTGTCAATAACCCATCTTCTCAATGACATGGAGTTAAAAAATAAGCATTTTCCCCTATATATTATGATTGGGTCTTCACAGCAACCCAGTGGAATGGGAAGGCATACCTACATTTCAGAGAATGTTAAATGAATATTTAAGATCTAAGTTTGCTTAGTAGGAAATTGATCCCATTAATAAGCCTTGCTTCCATGGAAAATAAAGAATAAATAGTACATCTTATATTTGTTGAGTTTTGTGTTTGAATTAAGTGTTCTAAAAACCATCTGAGGAGGGATATTTCTTTTCACCTATATGTCATTGTTCTTTGGGGGAAGTTCCTTAGGGTAGAAGTATCCACAAATTATATAGTAATCCAGGGTGTGTCGGGAGAGGGGAGTTGGAAACAATGATTTACTGAGGCTTTAGGCAACAGCGATAGAAGTACAGTGTTTTACAAAATAACTCTCCTGGAGTCGCTGACAACAGTAATAATAGGTAACATTTACTGAGTGCTTTTTTATGTGAGCACACATGCACAACCTTACCTGCATGCTCTCTTTTAATTATCACAATAACCATATGTAGTGCGTGCCATTATAAACATATCAGTACAAATGAGAAACACTAGGCTCTGGATAACTAATAACTCAGATGGGAACACACATTTGATAAGTGACTTTACCATCATTATCATTATTAACAACCCCTTGGAAATGCAACCAAACCTTTAATTAAGAAGACAAACAATTCACAGGCACTTTGTAATAAATTGCACCCATGAAGAAAAGTTACCTGGTCTCAGAGTCATTAGCGCTATTGCTGGGTCTAAATATTCATCTACTTTGTTCCATCTATATCAAGTTGGATCTGTCACAAGTAATTACTATGCAATATCTAAGTACACTGTGAATGCAATTAGGGGGTTTCAGTTACCAGGGCGAGAAACAAATAAATCTGCAGATCCATGAACTTCTATTGATTCACTGCAGAAGAAAATCTTTTTTACTCCCATTTATGTGGCAATAGTTCCTCCAGGCTGGCTTCCCCCTTTATATTGAGTCTGACATTCAGACCATCAAACTAATTCGAAGGCACAGCTTTTCTCTTTCTCTGTCTTTGCAATTATCATTGTTGAATAAAACCAAATACGCCAATTATTTTGGCTTTGGGGAGGGGGTGAAAAGTGCTTTATGTTCATCCTTCTGCATTCGAGTTTTTAACAAAGTCAGGCATGGTTGATTTAATGTGACTCAGGTCAGAATCAAACCCACAGAAGCAATTCATTATTCTCTTAGGGGGGATGAAAATAAGATTAGGATGCAAAGAATATTGAGCTGACTGGTTTAGAAATGAGCCTTGGTTCTTCCACTAATCAGTTGTGATGGCCAAGAGAAGATGTTCTTTGTTTCCTCAGTTTCCTCATCTCACAGGGGGAAGGGCTGACTTGTACACAATTGGAGTTTCTGTTTGTTTATTTGTTTGGTTTTGGTTCTTTTGAAACAATGTGTCTCTGGAGTAGCCCCAGCTGTCCTGAAACTTGCTCTGTAGACAGGCTGTCCTCAAACTCCACCTGCCATTGCCTCCTGAGTCATGAGATTAAAGATATGTACCACCTGATAAATCATATCATTCTAGTGCATATGAAGTTTTATGTATAGGTGCGTTTTAATCTTTGTTAATTTTCTCTACAAATATTTATTTAAAACCCAAAACAAAAGCTACAAATTCAGTGTGGTAAGTTGAGGAAGGACCGGTAAGGAAGCTCAGTGTGTAAAGGTACTTTCCTCCTAGCCTGATAACCTTATTTGGACTCTTCAGAAGCATATGATGGAAGGTGAGAAGTGATACTGGCAAGTTGCCCTCTGACCTTCATAAACCAATGTGCACACTAAGGATTTTTTTCTTTTTAAAAATAAAATATTAAAAAGATTTGAGGCTGAGGTTAATTCCTTAGCGATATTTTCTCCACAAAACTAAATGGACTGAAAGAGCATTTACATAGAGAAAAATAGATCTTAGCGTTTAGAAGAAATCATCTACTTATACTTTTTATTAGATGGATGTTTAAAAATGAGATGAAGATTAGAGAGTTGATATTTTTAAAACAAAATTTTCAGTATGGATTACCAACCCACAGAACTGCAGATTTTACAATTTCTCATACATCTATAGCTATATATCTATATCTATATATGTATATATAGAGATATTGCTTCCAAAGTATATTTTTATTAATAGCAGTATATGCTTTATGTTTAAGGACAAAAGAATATTTTCAAAGTTGATGAAGCCAAAGGGCACTTTATACTACACCCAGGATAAAATTCTACTGTTATTCTTGTCATTAGCTCAAACTGTTTTGTGAGTAATCATCTGTCCATAAAAAATGTGGTCACCTGGCTTCCTCTAGACTAATTAGCAACCTTGCTTCATTCCATCCCAGCTGACTTCATCATGACTTAAGGCTTTGTCACTCTGAAGTCAATTTCATGGTTTCAGTCATGGATTCTCCCTTTTGGCCTTTGAATCATGGTGGAACAGTAAATCAGGCATCTAGTTTTTCTAAAAGATGATTCTTCTCATATACTTTCTTTACCTTCATACCTTCTATGATCTCTTACCTAGTTGAGTCCAGATATGACCCAGGCCAAAATTAATAAGAGAGCGTAACAAATACCAACACATAGGAAGCCAGGGATTTAGTCATGAATTGAATGGGGAAGAGTAGAAATAGAGGTATTGCCAATATTCTGGTAACTGCAGACCATTTTAAAGAGTGTATGGGATTTTAGACAGGGATAAGAAAATGGGGCCAGATATGGTAGTTCTGGAATAACAGGTGGTGAAGAGTAAAGGGAAGATGGAAGCAAATGACATATATTTGATCCCTGCAAGACATAATGAATCTTTATGCACACCCATGAGGATCTGATTTAGATTTCCCATAATCCACCTAAACAAAATTGGGCATGGAATTCACAATACCTGCAACCCCAGTGCTGCAGAGGTGAAGATAGAAGAATTTCTGGGGATCACTAACTACAAGTCTATGTCTAGTTCATTGAAAGACCTTGTCTCCAAGGAATAATGTGCATATGCACACATGCACATTCGCACACACACAGGCTTATGACATACACATGCACACAACACATATACAAGATAATCTTTTAAGTTTCCTTTTAAGTCAGTCCTATCTGAACACCATCACCTCACCTGACAATTCTAATAGAAACCTTGAATGATGAAACTGTTATGCACTCTCTTTCAGTGAGCTAGAATAATCATGTTCTTTCTAACCAAAATTTCTCTTCAATTTTTTCATTTTTGAGAATTTCATATACATATGCAAAGACAGATAATATCTAGCTGTCACTTTCCCTTTTAGCTTCCTCATAGTCTTCCATTATTCCTTTTCAAAACTTCACTTAGTTTGTTTGTTTAACTAACCCACTAATTCTGGTTAGTGTTGCATGGCTGTGGGTCCCGTCTATTGGAACATAGTAACCCTAACAGTTGCTATATCTTCAGTAAAGAATAAGTCTTGTCCCCTCAACAACTGTCTACTATTAAGAATATTCAATATGAGAGGAAAATGGAGTGAAGCTTATCTACCCTACTAATGCCAGGATTTTTTTATTGGTTATTATATTTACTTACATTTCAAAATTTATCTCCCTTCCCAGTTTTAGCTCCACAGGCCCCCATCCCCTCCTATGTTGCTCTTCCTATGGGGTTGCAAATTCCTTCAGCTCCTACAGTCCTTGTCCTCACTTCTCCATTGGGGGTCCCATTGCTCAGTCCAATGTTTGGCTGTGCATATCCGCATCTGTATTGCTCCAGCTCTGGCAGAGCCTCTCATGGGACAGCTATACTGGGCTCCTGTCAGTAAGCACTTCTCGACATTAGCAATAGTGTCTGGATTTAGGGCCTACAGATAGGATGGATCCCTAGATGGAGCAGTCTCTAGATGGTCTTTCCTTAAGTTTCTGCTCTATCCTTTGCCCCTGCATCTCCTTTAGACAGGAGGAATTCTGGATTAATATTTTTGATGTGGGTAGGTGACCCTATTCCTC
Organism: Grammomys surdaster; assembly: GCF_004785775.1. NCBI lineage: Eukaryota > Metazoa > Chordata > Mammalia > Rodentia > Muridae > Grammomys > Grammomys surdaster. Next base: position 623,693 of record NW_021604720.1, on the reverse strand, counting down.
AACTGGGGGCTGTGCCTATCCACTGCATATGGTTTCCACAGGTTCTATTTCCCCTTTGTTGGGTATTTCAGCTAATGTCCTCCCTGTTGGGTCCTAGAATCCTCTTGGGTCCCTGGCATCTGGGCCTTTCTAGTGACTATCTCCAAGTCCCCATTCTCCCATTGCTACATGCCTACTTTTAAGTTCTTGACCCTCTGTACTTCTCCCCCATCTCCTCCCATAGCTGAACTGACCTCCTTTTTTCCTCCCCTTCTTCTCTCCCTCCCACATCCCTCTTTCCCTCTACTTCCCAGAGATTATTCTTTCCCCTACTTAATAGGACTGTAGCATCCACACTTTGATGTGATCCCAACTGGATGGGTGAAATCTAACAGAGCCCCAGTCTTAGATGAGGAGCTACAGACAATTAATGGCTGCTAAAAGGAAAAATCCATTTCGTATAGAGACATATGCTTCCCCTTGATCACATTTCTCCTCAGCTCTGAAGTTGGTTCCATACCCACAGTACGGTCAAGAGAAACTGTCTCACACATGAGAAACTGAATTCCCAGAGAAATCTAATGACTCAAGACAAAAAAAAAAAATGGCACATTAGTACTTCTTTGCTTGCTTGCTTGCTTGCTTGCTTACGTACTTACTTAATTGTAATTAATGGGTAAAGCTTAAATATTCTGGTGACAAAGCACTTTGAAACGAAGGTATGAAAATTTCACCATGTACTACTTTAAAAAGAGAGATGGCCACTTAGCTGAATGAATTGTCTTTTTCCTCAGGGCAGTAATTGATCAGATAAATAAAAGATTTCTAGAAATATTAACTTAGTGGCAGAAAAACAGAATCTAAGTCAAAGAGAAAAAATATTCTTTATCTCCACATTCCAGTGACGAATTCCAATAGTCTGCATCCAGTTCTTTGCTGAATTGTGTTGAGCGCAGAAATGCCCTGAATATGAATTTAAAACCACCCATGTTATGAAACAATAGCCCCAAACCATAATTTAGGTTGCAGGCCATGTCACTATTCTTTGAAACTGCTGTGCCAACTCATGAAGTTAGGAAATGTTAGACAATTAAGTTTTGTTTAACATTCATTTAGAACCCTAATGACGTTCTAACACCAATTGCTCACTAGTAAGTGCGCAGAATTCTACACATGCTATTCTACATTCTTCCTGGCATAAGCAAGGTGAAGGAAAGAAGTATAACTCTGCATACTTGCAACAGTTGCAGCTCAGTTTTTCAGGATGTTTGATGTTATCATTCTAGGTCACTGAGCTAGTTGTATTGAATGGTCCTCACACTGTCAATCAATCAGCTTTTGGGTTCTATGTTTCCATCTTCCTTCACGTTACATCTGCCTTCTAATACTTACCCCAAGGTTCCATGTTGTGATTTCTTTCTCTTTCGATTTCCTAACTTTCTTCTTCCCACACTGATAGCTGCAGCTGTAAACTATATACTTTTAATTTTTGACAAAAGAATATGAAAAATGTGATAAACTACTGGTACCATAGTTAAGTTATATGAAAAAAAGAAAACAAATCAAAACCCAGAAAGAATTCTATCACCTCAGTTAGAGTCCCTGATGAGTTGGGTTGGTGTTGAGCAACAATAGTACAAGTGCAGAGCTAGCTAGGCCAGACTCAGTCAGCTAAGTTCACTAAAGAAGGCATACATCTTTCACGAGGAAGCATAGAAGCTATCTCCATAGTTATATTTGGACACACAAGCTTTCTTGAATCCTACCTTCATGAACCATGAACCTGACAACTGCCATGAAAGAATAGCATCAAATCTAACTCAACAAGCCTGTACATGATGGTTCAGACTGACCAACAGATTGATTTAAGCTTCAAATGCAAGGTCAGACCATGAGCAAAGGAAAAAAAATCAGCTGAGCACACTTGAACCTATGATGTATAACAGCTGTGAATTAGTACTGTTTTAAACCACAAAATCAGTACTAATGAACTGCTCAATCATAGTAAGCTGGCACACAGTTCTATTGAGTGATTTATTCCGCTTCTTTCTACTTGGCAATGTGAGTTTTATTCTTATCCTAGTGACTATACACTTCTCTATCCATACTAGAATTATACTAGAATTATGACTAATCAGAATTGGCTTCCAGCTGCCATGAGCCAAGCATTGTGCTTATTGAGGAATCCAGGGTGACAAAACAGTTCTTTACTTGCCAGACTTGTCAGACTCCTGAATCCTACCTAAGGTTCATCTGTGTATTTCCTCATGTAACGCAGTTTTTGTAAGATCTCTGCAATCCACATAGCCAGAGATACTCACCTTTGTTATCTGATCATTCTCAGGTATCAGATCAGTACCTATCAGTTGATATCAGATCAGTTTTTCATTCTCCACATTACTCTGGTTGATATGTAGTCACTTTGGCCTGCCTTCAGCAATAACCATGCTACATCAATTTAGCCAATTATCACTTTCCCTTGATAACTTTCCATACCTTGCCCCCGTCCTGCTGTTAGACTATAATTTCCTAATAGTCTATTCTGTGCTTAAACCAATTCCAAATTCTCTTCTTATATAAATACTACAGCAGACGACCCTGAACTAGTCCTCAATAAAATCTTCCTTGACAAAGAGTTTTCAACAACAATTTGTTTTCTTTAACAAGGTGAATAAGACCAAGTATGAGAGGTGTGGCTGACCCAGTGGATATTAGTGACTAAATTTGTAAATTCATACCAGAAAAGAGACATGAGCCCTGGGTGGGAGTTTTATTGTTGGTGAATAATATGAAAAGGCACTTAGGAGGAAAATGTGGAGCAAGAGAGGTGGCTCAGCAGCTAAGAGCCCTGGCTGCCTTCCAGAGATCTTGAACTTATTTTTCAGAAGACATTTAAATGGTGGTTCAGAACCATCTGTAATGGGATACGATGCCCTCTTCTGGCAGGCAGGTGTACATGCAGATAGAGCACACATATACATAAAACAAATAACTATTAAAAATGACTTAAAAGAAAAGGAAAAGGCAGGGATTTTTATTTTAACAATGAAATAGATTGTAGTGCTTTTGAAACCACGAACTATTTTATAATTTAAGGTGTCACCAATGCATGGGCTTTAGAGGGAAGCAATAGGTAACAGACACTGTTCCACAGGTAGTAAAATGAGGGGCTTTCAGCGAAGATATATTCAGATTTAAGGTTTCAAAAAATGTCGACATTCTGCTTAGAAATGGGAATACCAAATAAACCAGACTATTATATGCCAATAGAAAAGAATCTTTCCTTCCTTTTATAATTATACTCTACCTGGATAAAATTATCCAGGTAGTCTCTAAAAATATTTGTGCCTGTCCCTTTGGCTATCAGGTCACTGAAAAAGTAGAACTCAAGGAATTAGACTTTTCATAGGAGATGCATGGTGGGAGAAATGTAAGTGTAACCATCCAGAAGAGAAGCTTATATTCAGTAAGAAATCTACCACTTGTCAATCCACCTTACAGGAGAGATAGGAGGCAAAATGATGATGGACAGTAACATATCTGTGTGTACTTCTTGGTAATTTATACCCTTAATTAGCCCTATGTTTAAGCTTAAGATTCATGTTACAATCTTAAAGATGGATGTGAGGAGCCAAGATAACTCTTTGTCTCTATCCCTAACGTGGCCTAAATCTGACTAAATCCATTTTTTGTTTGCTTTTGTTTTTCACTAGTAACCAAGGTCATTAACTAGACTATTTACAATTGGTGATCCTGGCTGGCTAAGGGGCTGTCAGGGCCAAGGCTCTGATTTGAACAACTCCAATAACCTAAAATTGAAACAGAAAGGTCTATGACAGAGAAATTATTTGAGATAAAATTAGCCATTGGGCTGGCTGTTTGCCTAATAATACAGAGCATGTCAGGGATAATTTCAAGGTCCCTTGGTTTGTTTAGCTGAAAAGTCAATGTCCCAATTCCCATGATAGGGTAGTTCACTTCTTTGAACCAGGTACTTCCTAGCCTCTTATCCACAGTCTCCAGACCATGTGTTTCATTGACTAGAGTGATTTCTTCCTTGACATCATCTCCAAATAACCTAATCTGCTCCCTGCAACTTAAGACCTGTGACTTAACACCCTGAAATACTGAATGTCTGGTTCAGATTGCTATAAGTTGAAGTTATTTAATAGAATAGTTTGTAATGATAATATTTAGAACCCTGGATGTGCTTCATTTGCAAAGTCATGTTACTTGAAGTAGTACCGTGGCCTTGTTGGAAACAAAATGGTAACTTTCATCTATGCATACATAAGTGAAAAATATTTATATTTACATGCACATGGTCATGCATCTTTATCTATTTGTAAACATACAAATTTATATTTGTATGTATTCATTGTAGATATTAATGTGTTTATGAAAGGTATTTTTATACAAGCTTTTGACCATAGGTTTGCATATTGGAAAGCTCCGGTAGCATGGTTTCTCCTTTTTTTGTCCTTTCTGTCTCCAAAGCAATGTGGTTTCAAGTACTTTAGCTCTTCTTTCCCTATTTTTTTAAAAAAACTGAACAGTCACCTTTAACTACAACTTTTATTTAGGTCAAGTCAAATGATAATTTTAAAAAATCCTTCTTTGGCCCCAGGGTTGTCATGGGCATAAGGAGAAAGGGATAATTTATCAAACTATTAAGTAATGTCAGATGTTGTGCTGGGATCAGAATTTGCCCTAAATTGACTAGAGATTTTAGGAAACAGTTTTCCTATGTAAGAGTAAAGGTGTCTTATTCACTGCAAAACTCAGGCATAAGACATCTATAGTAGAAGACCAATGACACAGGTCTGGAGCTTGAGGCCTTTATTCTCAATTGCTCAGAGGCTCAGACAGAAGAAACATGAGTTCAAGGCCAGTCTGGGTAACTTAGTGGGACTCTGTCACAAAAGGGACAGTGAGAAGCTGGGATGGTTATGTTTCCTAGTCAGTCTTAGGGTGCCTATCTAGCCTGTGCGAGGCTGTAGGTTCAGCCTCACTATACTATACTATACTATACTATACTATACTATACTATACTATACTATACTATAGCAAAGAGGAAGAAGAACATGAGAAAAGCATGTGGTTTAAAAAATAAAGTTTGTATGACATGGGAGCCATCAGAAATGCAAGCCTAGAAAATAGAGGTATTTTATATAGATTTATGAAGAATAAATACCTGTGGAGAAAAATTGATAAAAAAGGGTATGAGTGTGGCCTGCTGCTCAGTTCTCTCTGCCAGTGTCAATAGAAATAGGAACTTGCTGTAGGGGCTTATCACCTACATTCAGGACTAGGTCATAATTATAGCAGATGAGGTAAATTCTTGCAAATTTCTACTCCCCCCTTGTGAATGTGTGTATATCTGTATGTATGTGCATGTGTGTGATAACATTCACGCGTATGAATGGGTATGGATATGCATGTATGTGCACCTAGGTCTATGGACAACCTTCAGACATTTCCATGTTTGGTTTGAGGCAGGATCTCTCAATCAGTCTGGAGCTTTGCTATGTAGACCAAGCTAGCTGGCCGGAGTCTCTAGGGATACATCTGTCTCTGCCTTCCATTTTTATAAAACTAGGATTACAGGCATATGCTGCCATGCCCAGATTTTTACATGGCTTATGGGAATTCAATGCCCCATTCTTACTCTTTTAAGGCAAGCACATTACCAAATGAACCATTTCCTCTGCCCTATAGCCTGTTTCTGTGTCTTTTCAAGAAACAGGGTAACATCTGAGTGTCATGTGTGTCTTAAATCCCATTATCTAATATTAAAAATTAAAGATAATGAGCTATTTTTTAATCAGAATATTTAATATTATCTAGGAGTTCAGAAAAAACAGTTTTAGGAATAGCCTTTTGAGGTTGACAATAAAAATGGCATAGTCCATATACTGGTTGGCAACACCAATAGGACTCAGTGGGTTATTTAAAATAAAGAGGAAAAATGACATAAAGTCTGGAACAAAGAGCCAAGGTTGGACACAGGATGAGAGGAGTGGGGTGTCAAATGATCTGAATATATTACATTCATGTATAAAATTAACAATGAATAAAATTTTAAAAGGGAGTAGCAGTGATTCTGGAGGTATTGTAAAAGCTGGCCCGAGATGTTCCACAATTTACCCTTTGAACTTAGCAGTAGACAATCCAATCATGCTGCTCTCCTCATGTAATGGTCACTGTCAGACTTGGATAAATTGAATATTTTCATTTTTAACCCAATGAACTTTGCTAGCCTTTAATTGGTCTTATTCTTGGTCAATAAGAGGATTCAAGATAATGATTGTCTTAGTTTGGTTTTTACTGCTGTGAGCAGACACCATGGCTAAGATAACTCTTACGAAGGACATTTAATTGGAGCTGGTTTACAAGTTCAGAGGTTCAATCCATTAACATCAAATCAGGAAACACTACAGCATCCAGGCAGTCATGACACTGGAGGAGGTGAGAGTTCTAAATCTTCATCCAACTGAAGCCAGGAGCAGACTGTCCTCAGACAGCTAGAAGGAGGGTCTGAAGGCCCATGCCCACAGTGACACACTTCTTCTAACATGGCCACATCTCCTCCAACAAGACCACACCTTCTAATAGTGTCACTTCTGGGCCAAGGATATTCATTCCACTCCCTGGCAACATTAGTCTTGTTAAAACACGTGAGGCTATGGGGGCCATACCTAGGCATAGCATAATTCAAAATATATTTAGTCTGACTTCAAAATTCTCATAGTCTATAACAGTCTCAACAATGTTAAAAGTCCAAAGTTCAAAGTTTCTTCTGAGATTCATGCAATCGCTTAAGTATACTCCTTTATAAAATTAAAATAAAAAAGCAAATCACATACCTCCAACATCATAGGATTATCATTCCAAAATGACATAGTAAGGAAATTCTGAATAAAAGCAAAATCAAAAATCAGTTGGGCAAACTTGAATCTCTGTATCTCCATGTCTGATGTCCAACTTCTTCAGCTTTGCTGATTGTAACACAATTCTTTCTCTTGGGATGGTTCCACTCCCTTTGGCAACTTCCTTCAGAATGTATTCATGGCTCTGGCATCTCTAACATCTTGAGGTATCTCTTAAAAAGCAATTCTTATAAAAGACAGCATTTAATTGGGGCTGGCCTACGAGTTCAGAGGTTCAGTTCATTACCATCAAGGCAGGAAACACATCAGCATCCAGGCAGGCATGGCACTGGAGGATGTGTGAGTTCTACTCCTTTATTCAAAGGAAGCCAAGAGCAGACTGTCCCCAGGAAGCTAGCAGGTGGGTCCGAAAGTCCATGCGTGTAGTGACATACTTTGTCCAACAAGGCCACATCTCCTCCATCAAGTTCACAATTCCTAATAGTACCACTCACTGGGCTAAGCATATTCAAGCCACCACAATAATAAAAAGAAACTGTCAATAATTATAAAATTCATCTGCTTTCTACTGAGGCCAAAGCAAATATTAGACTTGGCACCTAAGTGCTGAGGATCAAGTATTGGGATGTCTGATGATCTGTATGATTTCAGGCAACAACTTCAACTAAATTGTGGTTTTGTGTTCTCACTGATAAAACATGGGGTAAAAATTCTAGCCCATAAAAGAGTATAAAACTATAAAATATACATAAAACATTTAAAAAATATTGGTCACATCTAAGTATCAGGCAGTAGCACTTTCAACTTTGTACTTTGTGTGTTTCTGAATCTCTAAATTCATGATCTCTAGAATCTTGCTGAATAATATTTTTGACAATGCAAAGATAAACGGTCTTGTAGATTTTGGAAGCTGTGACAGGTCCATCAATCAGCAGGGACACCATTTCATTAAGGCAAAAATCCTTATGAGCTACTCTTGACTCTTTTGCAGTCTAATCAAGAAAATGAATGCAGGCTTCTTATTTCTACCACCAAGTGCTAAAAAATGCTAAACTGTGTTCATTCATCATAAAATTACAATATGGCCCTGTCATTAGCGGGTTAAAGATAGCTCATGTCACGCTTCCAGATTTAATCAGACTTACTAATAATCACTCCTCAGCACAGGGGTAATGATACATATTCCACACAAAATAATGCTGAATTTTCATTAATGCCTCAGGGATCAAATGATTATAACCATCCTGATTCCAATTTCAGATAATCAACAGAAAATTATTTAGGGTTTGTTGGCACTTTCTCAGTATACACTGACTTTTCCAGTGTGAGAATGAAATATCTCTCCTTTTTCCCTTTTCTTTCTCCCCAGATGTATTTTTGCTACTACAGCCTTACCTCAGAAAGATAAAGACAATTAGATCTCAGCTTTCAAGTCAGCATATACTACAGAGCACGTAGGTCTTTGACAATCCAGCCAGATGAACATTTAAATATTTTCACTCCTTCTTAGAAACAGGCCTGAGTAGCTCTGATCCTTTGGTTTTGGTCTTGTGATGAATTCATTGCCACTTGGCTTGATTTCTTCTGACTCTGAGACTTTGTACACTCTTATTAAAGAGCAAGGGTTATTATAGAAGTAACAACTGTAACATTTGACAACAAAACACTAATGCCCTAGTTACAGGCTCTGGCATTTCCTGGCTGCAAAAATCATGCTGCTTTAACTGATATCATTCATGATGGAATAAACTTTAGTTTTGGTCATAAAGCAAAACCTGTGCATGCTGATTGCCTTATCTATCTTACTGCAATGTGACTTCTGTAGTAATCATTAGAAAGCCACAAGTCCTATCCTTTAACTCTGAAGGAATCTAATTTCAGAAATATCTACATTGATATAGTTTGAGCTAAGAATGCTTTACTGGAGACTATGGCAAGGCAGGTAATGGCTTGGAATAAGTCACAATATATAAATCTAATTTTCTTCCAATCAAAGTCTTGATATTTAAATTAGAAGGATTCTTTTATTGACCATGCATTCATTTCTATAGGCTGTACTCTCTAAGGGCGACTAGCTTAATGACTTCAATTCTATGTGCACAGCCAGTATCAAGTTGTCACAGTCTGTTCATCATTATCGATCTCTTGTACTTTTCAAAATTCTTTGACTTTCAAGCCCATTGAACTCTTTTTCTTACACAACTTCACCATCAATCATTGTTTTAGTCACTATGCCAATAGAGAATTACCTGCCTGCAGAATGTTAAACACCTTATTAAGAGAAATGGTAATATAATGTATTTAAAAGGTCACAACAACACCGTGGTCAACAGATCAATTGCAATCAGCTGTTGATTGTGAGTTAAAAATGGTTGTTCATGAATGGGTAATCACTACAGTCTAAGGCTTTCTTCACAGATCATGCATTTCACTCTGTGGAATTAATGGGTGCAATGGATTAGAAACCTACTCCTCAAATGCCAAGTGCTTGGTGGAGTTTAGGAAATGCAACCCCAACATGTTACACTTTGATATTTGACAAAGCAAAGAAGGAAGGCCTCTCACCTTCTCTTATGAGGAAAGTCATAAAAGAATTTTCTGACCAGAAGAGTCTTACATCATAAGAACCTCATTCAAGCTGTGACTTCTCCATACTCAAAGGCAGGAGCTCGATATACCAAAAAGAATTTAAGTTCCTGTGCTCTATTTTTCTTATATTCGATGATAATACTCCAAGACTGTATATTATTCATCAAAGCAAATGACAAAATTGCAACGCTTCCATGGAATTTTGAAGATTCATTTCTGAATGCTGGGTCACACAAACAATACATTAATTAATTAAATAAATTAAAATCATTGATTTAATAAATCTATAATTTGTCTTTTCTTACTCTTGGGTACAGATCATTTTGGTGTGAAATTAACCATGAATGAGAAAACAAGCATTTTGCCACCTACATCCTTAGGCAATAGGATGTAGATTATAGGTAATAGTGTAGCTTAGGAAGTATGATTAGCAAGGCATAAACAGGATAGGTAAGTAATAATGATGAGGATTTAATCCGGCTATTTATTGAATGTTTACTGTATTTCAACTTCTGTACTAAATACTGGTATGAATTAACCAACAATCCCAACATAAATCTTCAGTATGACAATATTTTATTATCTCCAACATACAGACAAAAAATGATGGTGCCATATGTCAAAGGTTTATTCAAGATCACATGACTAAGGATTGGCTGAGGCAAGTCTGTTTAATTGAGAGTCCATATGTGCTGCCATTATAAAAATTCTCTGTGTTATTAAATGAAAGGGGCTAAAAGATACAGGTATATAGAAAACAGATTAATACGCCTTTCTTCAATCACTGCCTATCAACACCATGTTTTCCAATGTATTTTATTTTAAGTCAGCAAAAGAGGCCAATCTTAAAAGAAGCTAGAGATGTCTAGTGATTCTACATTTTATTTTCATGTTTAAAGATAATATGTTCACATGGAACTACAAATACTATATTTTTTGAATCTGCTAAGCATAAATTCTTATAGTATACTTAAGTCTACATTTTATCTAGATTTGTGGTTTATGTAAAGAATTTTATCTAACAGAAAATATACTCTCAATTGCATTTACAATGATGAGAAATAAAAGGAGTAGAAAAATGAAGAGGAAGAGGAGGAGAGGGAGATAGCTGCAAGAAAAAAATGAGTATCATGCTGATCTTTTCAATTTTTATGTGGGTAATTAAACAAATTGAAGTCTAACTTTACTCCATGTATATATTTACATACTGAAAGAGATCACAATCATTTAACAATTGAAGAAGCATAGATTATATGTTATTTAAGGAAATAGAATTGAAAGTTAATATAGTAATGGAAAAAATTCTGGGTATAAATTTTAATTTATCTGGGTAAACATGGGTGGAAGAATGCATTGTCAGAAGATAGGACAGGGAGGAAGTTGAGACAAGAATTTGTCAGGTGTTGATAAAACGATATAAAGATCAATGAGGGCATACAGGGGGTTAGGAGAAATTAGACAGTAAATAACGAGAAGGTAGGTCATCCACAGAGACTATCATCACTAATAAACCCTTGTCAAAAACTTTTTTGTATGTACTAGTGTAGGCCATCTGGATATGTTCAGAATGATGGACAGATCTTGAAAGGTCAAGTTGGTGAAACTCTAAGAAGCAAACTTCTGCACCTCTAAGGCTAAACTTTCTATTTTGCAATTGTTGGGTTTTACTATATGGCTCATAACTCATCATGCACAGGATTACACACTATCAACTCAGGAAATCCATTAACTCTACCTTGCTAGAATGAACATGTGTACTAAGCTTACTTGTAAACCCTTCAGGGTGCTCATGGTTTTGTCGGATCTGGAGAATGAAATGAAGGACTTATCATCCTGCATCATGAGTAGGAGTAAGCTGAGTTATAATCCCTTTATGCATATAACTGATGTATTATCATCCAGAGAGGTAAATTAATAGCAATTACCATTCATTTAAATGTATAAACTTGTCCACTATAGCATAGATCATCACACTGGAATTAATCCAGCATTACAAGTAAATGTCAAATGGCTTTTTAGAACAAAATCATATTTTACCCTCCTCCACATCATCTGTGGCTGCCTGAACTACCGCTGCTACTGCTCCTCTTAGCTAAGGTCCTTTTTTAGTTTTTACTTTCTTTTTTACTTTTCATATTTGACTAGGATTTTTTTCTCCCTAAACCATACTCAAATTCAATGTCACCAATGTGTTTGAGTAGGTTTTCATGTCAGCAAAGTCTTGATTATCTTTGTATACACCAAACTTTGTACACTACCTCATTTATAGTGGGGCCTTAGTAAGCAGATTTTCAATAGATGATGTACAGGTGATTAGATATCAAAATATTATAATGTACAGTGCACATTATATGAACACAAACTAAAGGAGCAATAATACAGTCATATGACAATTCCCAACTGGCATGTCTATTCATTCAATCCACCCCTTATTTAAATTCTCTAACATTAAAGACTCTAGGATGTACTGCTGACCCAGAACATTTGGCCAGCATAAGCTCAAATAGCTGCTTCCTTAAAACTATGGACTTTTTTATAGATATATCCAACAATAAACTGTAAATCCTCACTGAACTTTACTGGCCAATATTTTTTCAAATATTCCCAATTTTTAAATATCTTTGCTACCTACAGGTTTGTCTATCTTTGCTCTGTATACACTCATGTTACAGATATTCATGCGGGTAGAAATGTATTATTAAGGACTAAGTTCAATGTCACTAAGCAGAATGATCACTTTAAGGATCCCAAATGAAAAAGTACTGGGAAGTGCTAGAATCCTGAAGAGGTGAGTGCTGGTAGGAAGTCCTTAGGTCATGGGATATGACTTCAGAAGATATCTCTAATGTGACAGATATTATGAGTGATCTGCAGGGAGATGTTATGAGAGAACTGTGATTTAATTATTCTGCTCTCTGTTTTTGCCTTGAGATAGAACTACTTGCTTCCAAGCAAGTTCCCATGTTTGCTATCCACGCCATGAATAAGCATAGTCAAAATAGACCATCACAGCATAAACTATGAAGTGGAGGCAAGTAAGCATCTTCATTAACAGGCCTGCTCTAGAGTGGCACCTGAGTAGGGCAGTGGGAACATGGTATGGAGAAGTATGAGAGGATATTATTGGGGAGAGTTTACTCTGTTTTCTTGTTTTCTGTCACAAACCTCTTATCCTTACTGGAGGAGCATGATCTCATGAGGCTCATTTCAAGTAGATGTTGGTATTTATTAGACTTACAATCCTCTCCATAATGGAAACCGATATTGTCAAGTCTTGAACAGGTACATGGAGCTGCCTGAAAATGTTCTCAGCTTGCTTGGTTTCCTATTCTTTATCCCATGACCCTCCGGATCATCTTAGCCCATTAAAAAAAAAATCTACAAGAAAATACAGAGATTTTAAAAGGAACCTGAAAACCCTGACTTGAGGATATGCTCTAATTTCTACTATATACTTAGAAACACTGAAGCTTAGAAGGCCAAACCCTGAAGATCTTAGTTAACAGAGAGAAAAGGAGTTAAAGTCTTTGACTTTATCTTTCTCATGGGAATGAACATTTCAAATCTACTAGCTAAGGAGTCCTGTGGAGGAGAATAAGAGCCCAATCAAAACTGAACAAAAGAGAGTCCCTCGGAGGCTCAAATCAATCAAGAACTTAAATGCATGTAAAATCAGATCTCAGATATTCAGATTACATATCGATGCAAGGGAGATTGGAATTTTTAACTAGGTGAAAAATTTATAAGAGCGCAGGCAAGTTGAGGATATATTTTCTTAGCTGGCTTTACCTAAGTGCTATGAGTCTCAAGACTATGAATGCTTTAATGAAAGGAAACAGCTAGATTCATATTCACTGGGCAATCATCATCTTATCACTTACTTGAAGGGTATGGGTTAAAATTGTTCCAGCAGAGTAGAAATCTAATGTCTAGTCCTCTAGGATACAAATCCACAAAAACCATATTTCTTCCAACCACCATTAGCCTCTATGTTTATCCCAGTTTCATAGCTCCAGATACATACGGAAGTTTGAAGACTATCACTAAAAATTCAATTTTCCAGATAACTGACAGGACCATAGTTAGTGGTGGCCCCATTGTTGCTATTTGATCTTCAGTGCCTCTGCATATAATCTCTCAGTAGTGCAGGCCTGTCTCAAAGATGTTTTCAATTGTGATTCCTTATTAATGTTGTTCAAAAAGGAATCATGCCCTACAGTATGGCCTCTCAAACAAAAGAACATCCTTCACATGTTAATTTCAGATTAATATGCAAGCAGCTTCCTTTTAAACTTACTTTATTTTTTTTAATAGCACTCTATCTCCCATTGGTAGAAGCCATAAGCAAATCAAGCAGAAGAGGGCATGGTGAAGTCATAGTCATACTTTTCTTACAAGTTTTTCTTATTTGTGGATCTTTCTGAGGTTATTACCTCTGTGGATAATAGTGCCACACAATTTATATGCATCTATCTGCCTTCCTCTGTGAATCTAAGCTTAGAGTGCCCTCTTTCCTCAACCAGATTCTTAGTACATAGTCACATCCTTTAATATGTTTTGAATGTCACAGGTACCACTTTGGGGGGTGTAAATTTGGGTAAAAAACATACATGTTTTAATTACACATTTCTATTGCACAGACCTTGGACTTCCTTGAAGTAATTACAGAATTTGTGGAAGAATGACTTCTAGCAATCTCATTCTGTAAAATATCTCCATACTTCCCCCTGGATTGAAAGCCTCAGCCTTAAAAAAAAAATCTTTCTGCACTGCATTATGCAGATTTCCTGTTTTTCTTGTCTTAATTATGTTCATTTCCCAATGTAAATGTTTAAAAAAAAACTCAAGAAAAATCTACATATTCAGAAGTCTTCAAAAGTGAGAAAAGGTTTGGCAAATACAGCAAGTATCTTAACCTCCTCTTTTGGGAGAAGTAAAGGCAATTGCTGTCAGCATCATCTAGAGAGGCTTACAGACCTTGACTAAATAGTCTTATGCTTAACATAGAACACAAAAACATTTTTTATCATATAATATATGGAGCTACAAGGAAGAAAACGAAAACCAGGAAACACAAGGAGAACTGACTGAACTTCAGCCTTAGAGATATTATTTCATATCCATTAGACTTTCTACAGGGGTTAATATGTATCTGAAGACCTTAGATGCTTATAGACATATTTTCAGTCCTTTCCCTATACTGAACACACTCTGGAAAAACAGAAAGATTATTGTCAGGTTATCATAAAGTAAACAGGGATTTCTTGCTGGCTTAAAAACAATCTAGAGAATACTTACCATCTTGAGTTCCCAATTACTCAAACTATGTGTTAAATTCACAGGACAGTCAGAAAATCTTTTGTTAATTATTTCACAAGTGCTTTATGTATAAGAGCTCTTTTTTGGGTATTCTAAATGCTTGAGGCCAATGTCAGCTAGTAAAAATGTACTTTTCCACGCTTTCAGTATAAGAGAATTTATTCTGGAGCAAAATTATATTTAAGAAGTCCAAATTCTCAAAAAGGCAAAGGGTGGAAAAGTCACAAAAGCTACATGTAACATGTATCTAGGCACAGTGAGTTTGGAGAGTTTTACCAAGCAATCATAATCAATAGATTAGAGAAGTGCAGTAAAGCCTGAAAGCAAAAAATTCTAGCCTATCCATGATACCAATGATGAAAGACTCAAAGAGATGATGACAGGGCTTGACCAGAACAAATAGCTATTTGGTGACTCTATTGTGCCTATAAACAGCTATGAATCTGTCTATGTTACAGGACAATCTTTGCTATCGTAGCCCATAAGAAAAGTTGGTCTACATGGTGCCATGACCAGAAAGCCATGTGGAATATTCAGAATATGCTTCTGTTGTAAGACAAGTCCATGTGTTCTACGAAATACGATAGTTAACAAATGAATCATCACTGGCATATATCCCAAAATAAAATCTAAATGGTGTCTCAGTTTGAAAACACAGTACTAGATATCCTTTCTTCAAATTATTCTTGACAGCAACATTCATTGCCTCTGGGTTCCTAGAAGTTGGTAGGAAAGGGACTTTCTTTTTCTGTGTTGAAGCTTGTGCTCTCTGTGAACCCAATGGCTAGCAGGAAATGCCAATCCTGTAGGTGAAGCATTATGTGGAGAAGTGGTGTGGGTACAGAGCATTTAGAAAAACACAGAACTGACAATGGGATTATAGTTTTTACTTTAATACAGAGCTGGGCAGTTTCTATCTGTTTCCCCATAAATCCTTTCCCCAGTCTATACCATTATCAGAAGACATTAACAAATGTCAGCAGACAACTTTGTGATAGATAGGATGTTTATCTTATGTGTTTCCTTTACTTCTTTATCCAATAATGCCATAAACACATCTCTATATAATTTTGAATCCCCTGGTTAAAAAAAAAACACAAAAAGTGGTTTACTTCAAGATTTTATAAATCATGTGCAGAATCATGGACTGCATTCATATACTTCTTTACCAACTTATGATCCTAGCACATGCTTAGTAAAATCCTATCTTTGAAGAAAAACAAGAGTTTTGAAACCCGGGAAATGTTTAACTCAATTCATACTCCTTCAATCTATTAACTGAATCATATTAAACATAATATATAACCTCTATGGATATCAATAATTCATTTGAAAACGTCAAGATTTTATATCTCACAGGATTATTCAAAGGGTGAAACCAGATCATATACATACGTAATCAAACAAGCAAGCAAATGACTACAGCATGTAGGCTCTCAATAAATATTAATTTAATTCATTCACTGTTGGCATTATAAACATATTTGTTGGATTAAACTAGAACAAATTCACCTACTGCTGAAATGTAGCCTGTTTCAGAGAAGTTAACAGATCTTTTTGCTGATCACCTGATGTGCTACATAGGATTTTATGAAACTAGGAAAAGTAAAGCTGGCAGAAAGATGTGAAGTCATGTGTAGCAACCACCTATAGTAATTATTGGCCACTAATGCATCTAAGTAGCACCCCAAAAAATAACTATCTCATCTGGAAGTAAAGCATACTTGACAAGGTTGTATGAAATGTTGCAGAAACTGGGGACAGGGACAAAGTGACTAAAAATTAGATCACATTGGGCTGATGACAACTGTCAAGCATATATGATAGTTAGGAAATAACAGAACATGTAATCAGAGAACACTTGATCTTGACTAAGTTGATTTCAGAAGATATAATTAAGGTTACCATGTGACTATGGAACAGATAGTTAAAGGTTTGACAATGATTTCAGAGGCAGCAAAAGGAATTGTCAAGCAGACTCCTCTCACTCCTGGCTTGAATATAGAAGTTATATGCTTAAACTATATCTCTGCTGCAACAGCTTCAGAATACTAGCATGAACTTTACTATGAAAAAGTCTCTTGATGTCTTTTCCTAGGTCAGTGTATAACATGAAAGAGAATGGTAAAGGAGAAATGAGGAGTTTGGATGCTAGGAGGACAACAGGAGCAGGGTAGGTGTCAGGAGATTAATAAGCAAAGAAGTAGTAGTGGACCTGGAAGGTTGTACATTGGAAAGATAAATTGTTTATTTCAATGAAAAGAATGTCTTTAGGGGACAGTATTGTTAGAGTTTTAGAGAGTGAGTCATTTCTCAAACATAGAGATGGTAGCTGTGCGTTAAATTCAATAACGAACAATATAAAACAATGTTTATATTATGATATTTCTATGTGACATAGAAGTAGTATAATTACCAATATATATTGAGAAATTACCATATACCATATACCATTGTTTGTAATGAACAAAATATTATATACCTACCCTGTTTGATGTTTGATATGACATAACCTTGAGATACAGGTTAATTTAATTCCCAAATTCTATCAAGGAAACCAGGTTTGGGGGATACACTTGATCTGTTATATGGCACACCTGATTAAAGTCATCTCATTCAGTCTTGAGATCCCATATCTTCACTACCCAGAATTTCCTAGATATTGTGTCAAAGGGGAGCACAGGTGGAAGCATATGAATCTGAGAGTCATGTCTACCAAGGACAGAGAGGCAGAGCGATAGTAAGGAGAAAGGTGTAGAATGGAGAGTTTCTTTTCTAGCCTGAGGATGGTGGATACTCGGCTTATAATCAAGAATTTCCCAACTCAAAACACATCTATCAATATAGCCAATTAGGTAAATGCCACTGTAGTAATGTGCTAATTTATAATCACTGTCAATTATAAAACATGTTAAATAATATACACCAACAACAGCAAAGATGATAAACTACCTCCAATGGGAAGAAACTGACTCAGGTAGCTAATTCCCGACTCCCAGCATCAGAGTATTGGCATATTAACAATGATGAATGTGGAAGGAAGGTGCTATGAATCTGAGAGAGGGGACTCTTGAACATCAGTGAGATGAAAGTGAGATGATGGAGCATCTTGCTTTTACCATTTCACATATTCATGAAAGTAGCTCATCATCTGCCTGCAGGCAATGAAGCGGTTTAAATAAGAGTCCTAAGTGTGCCCTACTTCTTTCCAAGGCATTCAGGTACAAATAGAATTTAATTTAAAGGTAATTAATAGAAATCTCTTTTTCTATGCCTTCCTACACATGGACTGTTTTATTATTATCTCCATTTGTAAATGCAACATCAAACCTAAAATCTCTTGTTAATTTATTATACTTATTCATGTGTGTGTGGATATGTGTACACGTGAGTGGGCAGTATGTGCTTGTGGCATGGTGCACACATGGACATACCAACTTTATGAACTCACTGGTGTTCTTTCCACAATGTGAGGCCTGGGTTCTAACTCAGATCTTCTGATTATCCAGCAAATGATCTTACCCAGTAATGCCATTTTATGTCAGCTAGGACAATGCCATTGTAATAATACACCAACTTATAATAATTGTTAATTATAAAACATGTTAAGTAAGTATTGCCTTTTGAAATAAACAAAAACGTTACCACTTGACATCCTCAAAGATTATCTTGCTTCCACTAAAGTGATGAAGATTTAAAATAAATTTCTTCATCTAAGCATATGTTTCACACTCGTTGTGTGGTTTGGCTAAGAGTCACCCTAAGTTCTTATTTCTCACTTTCATTTTTCTTTATATATGAATGGTTCATGTTATTTCATACTTGATCCAGGTCTATCAGACTGAGAGCTTGAGAAATTACTGGCTCTTCTGGATCCTAGCCTGACTTTATATAACAAGCATACTTATGGGCTTTTGTTTTCATGTGCAAAGTTTCTGGTCTCATGGAAGCACCTGAGGCTTAAGAGTGTTTAATGGTGAGAAGTAGAACTGCCAAACCACACTACACTCAGGCACGGTACCCAAAGACTCTGCACTGGCCTTTAAGAATCTCATATATGGGTCTCTGCCCAACTCCTAATTCAGTGACATTACATTCGAATCCTGAATGTGACCAGATGAGAGTATTTATGTTTCAGACCACTGTCCCCACCAATATATACAAATAATGCATGTATGTATATATGTATATATGTATGTATATATGTATGTATGTATATATGTATGTATGTATATATATGTATGCATATATGTACATATATATGTATGTATATATGTATATATGCATGTATGCATGTATATATGTATATATGTATGCATGTATGCATGTATGTGTGTATGCATGTATGCATGTATGTGTGTATGCATGTATGCATGTATGTATGTATGCATGTATGTATGTATGCATGTATGTGTATTAATATGGCACTGAGTTGAGGTCCCACCGTTTATTTACTCCTATATTCATTTCCACTGATAACTCAGTAGAGGGTACCAATGTAACAGACTACCCATACCAAAGGCTACTTTAGGATTTTTTTCCCAACTGACATAGTGGCAAAGAGTCTATAAAGTTTATTTATCTAGTCATATTTTTAAGCTCAGAAAGAGAATATAAAGTCTGAAGGACTTGTCAATTGTAAGGTAAAATAAAATTGACAACTTTATTAACACTCTTCTGGGGTTGTTCGTAAATTTCTCATAAAATGACTAAAACAGGAGGGAAATTTTATCTTTATTACTTTCCATTTTTCCTGTATCCTGTATAACATGAATAACTTTATTTTTTATATTTTCTTAACCCATGATAAATTGAAGCTGTGATTTGATCAGATTTTTCTCCAGTGGTGGTGACACCAAGGTCATATGATCAGCATCACAAGACGTTTGCTCAATTTTGATAACTTCCCTAGTCCATTGCCTATACAGCAACCACGTTTCCATTGCTTTATTTCTATAAAACCTGCAATATTTAAATGAAAAGATCTGTATAGAAAAAGCCCCCTTGAAACATTTTATTACATTCTTGTAATTTGTTTTGTATGTGTTTATTTGTGTGTGCAACCATGTGTTTGTATGTTTGTGCACATGCACATACATACAAACGGTAAGCGTATAAACAACACACATGTGTATGGAGCTTAGAAGACAACTGACTTGCAGGAGTCTGTTCTCATTTCACATTTTTTAATGAATCTCTTGCAAAGAATACATTAGACATTAATCTGTATTCAAATGTGCTAAAGTAACCTTTACCTCATGAGTTAATGTGAATCACCATAGATTCCATCATATTCAGTGTCTTGAAGAGAATGTGAAATTGATCAGACCTGAGGTCTAACACAAGCTTTGTCACCAGGAGCTATCAAAACCTGGAGCAAGTTTTGTATTTCCTCTAAAGCTTGTTCTCTCATCTGTAAAATTAGTCTAGAAGGCTTCAAGGCCTACCTGCTTTGACAGAGCTCTCTCTCTCTCTCTCTCTCCCTCTCTCTCTCTCTCTCTCTCTCTCTTGCTCTCTCTTCTCTCTCTCTCCTTTTTCTCTTTCTCCTCATCTCTCCCCTCCTCAGTGGTGGCCTACAATCTTCTTAGCTACAGTACAGGCATGTTAATATAACCTGCCATGCATTGTTTGAGTTAATTAAGGGGAAGCAATTACATTTTGCCTTTCAAACCCTGCTAACCTCGGAGTTATAACTCCCTTCTCTGCATGCGGCTCATAGAAGGGTGCCGAGCTTGGGCACAGGGCATTCTTGGGTCTGTTCTTCTTGAAATATTTGCTGTCAACGTTCCTTCCCACCCCTCACTATTAGAATGGGTGGAATTCAACTTCGAGCCTCTTGTTCCCCCAAAGTCCCCACCCCCTTCCATATTCAGGCTGTGGTTTTTGTTCAGTTTTCTCATAGCAGCTTTGAAGAGCTGACATATTGACTGTGGGAAATAGTTACTACCTCTCTGCTATTCTCTATCCCCCCACAAATCCAACTCACTCCTCCTCAAAGAGTTTTAGAGAAATAGCTTAAGAAAGCCATTTCAAATGATAGGCTTCATTACTTAAAGCAACAGTACTTTTTTTTTTTTTAAAACACAGAACAGAATAGCTTGAACTGAATTTAAACTTGGTTTTGGTTTTAGGCATCAAATATATTTTTGTGCTATTACTGTCTCCCTATCTCATCTTTGTGTGGGTCATCCAGTACATTTAAGAATCAGTCAGTGTTTACGTTGAAAGTCCTTGAGTGACATCTGTTCACCATCCACCAAATTTATACATTTACGTTAGAAAGTCTGTTAGACACTCTGCACACCACTAGGATGAAATACAGGTTTGGTGTATCCTAGACACCTCATACGTTTCACTTCCTAATTCGTGGATCTACACATTTCCATTTGAGAGTCTGGAACTACATTGTCGTGTGTGTGTGTGTGTGTGTGTGTGTGTGTGTGTATGTGTGTATGTGTTTGTGTGTGTGTGTGTGTAGATCAGAAGTAGACGTTAGGCATCCTCTATTGTTCTTTACCTTGTTCTTGTGACCAAGTATTTTCTTCGAACTGGAGCTCACCTGTTCAGCAAGAATGACTCTCCAATCTGCCCCAGAGATCCTCCTCTCTTTACCTCCAGGCACTGGGATTACAGCCATGCCACATCTAACCGTTATATAGATTCTGGAAGACCCAACTCATATCTCCATACTTGCATAGCAAGTAATGACCAAGTCATAATCCCAGATCTTTCATTTTTAAGTCTTATCTTATTTAATAGATGGGTAACTGGTCACAGGGTGGCTGAGTAACTTGTCTGAGGACACATATGTGTCGGGCCTAGAGTATAAGTCATTCTGAAACCCTGAAGTCCAGAAGCTACACCACTGCTAGCTTCATAATGAATACCAATGCTCTACTGATTCAATTTTATAGCAATGTACTTTGAGTATATATGCAACAACCTTCTCATCTATTTATCTTCTGTAGATGTCATACATTTGCCAGTATATATCCATGCTTTCTTGATGCCCATTTCTAAAGTAAACTTGTCCCAGGTCCCCTGCTCATTTGAATATATAGGTCCCAGGACTGTCCCTGGTCCCCTGCTCTTTTGAATGTTCATTTTCAATTCTAATCCAAAGATTAGAATTCAAGGCATGTTTTTACCCACCTCCTCAAAAGTGACTCTTCCAGGAAACCTAGTTGAGTAAGGAGGTGACTCTCTTGTCTAATCTTTGGTCTTGAAAACCAGTTGACTTATATATTCTTGCTATCTAATTATTTTTAAGTTCCACATCCTACAAATCAATAACAACGTGAGTTTTGATTAGTCTATCACAATGCCACAGCAGAAGTTTAGTAAAAGATTCTACATGTGTTGTCCTTGAAAAATCTCGAGGTACCGTAAACATTTATAATTTCATTAGTATGTTGGAATAAAGACACTGTTCTAAATGCAGCAAACTGAAGCTATTTCCTGCTTACTGAAATGATCTCGCTCGGTGTATTTACCCATGCCAACCACCAGATGGCGGGCTGACATTCCTTTCTTTTCAGGCTTACCCAACCATCAGAGAGTAGTCTCTGAAAAATCTGGGAAACGCTTTGCTAAATCATCTTTGGTGACAGTCCTTTCTCTGTGACATCTAAGCCATAACACAGGGTCCTCAGCTTTGTTTTCGTTAGTAGGTGATGGAGTAAGATTCTTGCACACTGTTAACTGAAGTCTGTTCAGTAGACTGATAGGTGTCCAGGAGTAAGAAGAGATGAGCAGATAGGAGCAGAAAGATCAGAAGTATCACTGTGCCGCGAAGCCCATGTGTCCTGTCCACATTCGGTACAGCACCTTCATTTTGTGTGGGATGGACCCAGGGGAACCCTACAGCTGCCTTTCCTTCTTAGATGATGAGACATCTGTTCTTATAAAAGCTGCAAGGGGGAGTCTATTAATATCTTTTGTTCACTGAACTGCCCCAAATATCTCTAGAACCAGATTTCTTTCCCATGTAAAAAGACAGCCTATCCCAGTTCTTTCTGAAATCTTCTGACAGCTTTAGAAGTAGGGTGGTGAGTGACCTTTATTCCTTTGTAAAAGGTGTGTAGAGACGTGCCTATTCATAGAGAGCTGACAGAGCTGACACCTGCTTCTCCAAAAGTGTAGCTTCCTTCTAACCATATTCCACTGACATTTATAGAATATGATTATTTTTGATAGTAGGGAACAAAAGGGGAAGGGTAATCAGAATTGTAAAACACAGGCTTTTATCCAGCATCCTCCACACACTGAAACGTGAATCTTATTTTCAGGATGGATGAGCAGCACCCAGAGGCAGAACATTACTCTCTTTTCCTGGGAAGAGATGGCTTTGCCTTTAGGTTCCTGTCTGTTCCTCTATACTCTCATTTCTCCAAGCTTTCCTCTTCCCCCAGATCTATAGAGGTCATGTCCAGGCAACCCCCGAAAACTAATAGTTTCTTGAGAAATAATAAAGTGCTTTTTGAGCAGTACACTGGTCTACTTCCTTAAGTGCTGGGGAAAGGCCATCAAATTCTGATCAAGTTGCAACTTGAATCTCAGGCTTGACATGCAGAAAATTAATGATTTTATTATCCTTCATGGTTTATAATTTAATCATAAGGCATGGCAGGTTGGACACATTCTTTCAGACAGTTAAGAATGAGGAGGACTAAAGGCTCTTAGGTTTACCAGATGGTTATTAACTCAAAACATGTTGTTTAAAAAAGATACACTTGGAGATTGGGGTAAGGCTCCTAAATACAGTTTCAGTGCCCGTGGATCTCTTCATACTTACCTGTCAGGCAAAGGAAAATGCTGCAGAAAAGGTATGCTGAAAGAAGAGGATTGACTTACTTGCTTTCCAGCCTCCTTGGTCAATGGTGCAGTGTCAAGATTTGTACTGTTCGGATTCAACTTGTGACATTAGGAATGGATACAGTCATGTAACAATACCATACCAATTCATGTCTACATGCAGTATTCTTCATAGCATGCTTGAGACCACATGGTAAGTGGAAACATGGTGCAGTAGTTATTATGGCAAAAATGAAAAGAGAGGTAAGGATTGAATAAGAACAGAAAATATAAAGGAAGGATGAAGGAGGGAGTGGGAAGGAGTCTTTTATAATGGCTATGTTTATTTCAATTCCTTTCACTCACCATAAGCAAATTCATTTTCACCTCACTGCACCACATTCAGGGGACACTGAGGTAACCTCTGAGATCATTAGAAACTCAATGCTTATGTTTAACTATACCCCAGAGAAGCCATGTTAGGAGATAAGTAAGTTAGATAAATGCATGGAAGGATTTCATCATATAACCACCTGTTTATGAGCAAAACCCAATCATAAAAACATCTGTAAGCAGAAAACACAGAGGTAATATTTTGTCCTTTTGACATCCATGATGGTATTTAAATCCCAGAGCAGCAGCAGATTGTAAAGAACTGATTGTAATTGTCATAGTTAACCGTATGCACTTCTCCACTATATTGTATAGCTTTGCAACTGGCAGACTTGATCAGGTATAAAAGAAACAGAGCTTTTAGAATCCCAGGAGATGGAGGAAACGACCCTTATCCAATTCCACTCATTCTAAATTACTTTGGGTAGAGGCACTCTAATTCCCCAGCCATTTCAAAAATGGAAAACATTCATAGACAGGACACAATCGGCATCTAAATTCATATTAGCTTTGGTTTTTTTTTTTAACCATTTTGAATGAGCTTTTGAAAGGGGATGTTGTAAAAGAATGGAGATGATGGGCAGATAGGATGCTTATGAGCACAGAAGCAGATGTTTTTGAAGTCATTTCTTGAAAGAACTGGAATGTCTGCATGAAGGCATATCTTACAGAAACAAACTTACCTGGAAACTGAAGATCTGTTCATTGGGTAGAAACAAATTTCATTTACCTCCCCATCTATCACATGCACACACACACACACACACACACACACACACACACACACACCACAGAGGCATACCAACATGACTTGCAGATGCTCTCTGGAATTATCTAGGTTCCATTGTGAATTAAAGTTATGAAAGTAATTTATATTTTTTCTTTTTGTTTCTAGGATGATGATGAAAGTAGAGTAATAGTAGGATTCCACTATAGAGTGGGAGACAGTAAGTACTGAGCAAATATCCAAATAGTAAGATCCTTTAAATGAGATAGAAGAAATGTAGGCAGCAACAGAACCGTGACAACACCACGCCTGTTCTGTCACCTAGTATCACACTTACTATAGCTCACTGAGAGAGAAACAATCAGTATTCAACATCAATGTTGTTTTCATAAGCAGAAAAAAATGAAAGCAGAATCCAGCGCACATAGTTATGTAGATAAGAAAAATAGTTAAACAAGTAGATACACAAAACTATAACTCTAGAAATTAAAGTGACTACAAATGAGATGTAGAAAGGGTATAGAAAAGGTTGGATTTTAAAATATGCCTTGACTTTATGTTATGTATATTTATGATTGTTGTCAACATGCCTTCAGTTGTCTCCTAATCCAGAGAAAGAGTTACTTAAAATCATAAGAAAAGCCCATTAAATTTGCACTATAGTAAGATAAAACATGTACATGATATTTATAATAATATGCTTTAGTGGGTGAATATTTCCTCTTTCAGACATACAAACCATAGTTCAATTAAGAAGGAGTCTGGGATATGAATCCTTGAACAACTAAAGCAATAATTCTGTATACGTGAATAATAAATTTTGTGGTGCTTATGGTCATCATTTTTTAAATTTGTTTTGTTGTGTCATGTCTTGTTTTTTTGCTTGTTTGCTTGCTTGCTTTTGTAGCTGTTTTGAGACAGGGTCTCACTGTGTAGTCAAAACTGTCCGGGAATTCACTATACTTTCCAGGTTGGCATTGTGTACTTGCCACAATCCTTCTGCATAGGTATGCCAAGTACTAGAATTACAGGCATCGACTACCATGCCTGGAACTGCAACAGATTTTTTTTCTCCCTTCAGGCCTGTGATGTAAACATCACTGATTTGCTACTCAAACTATCACTTATTATTATTTAAAGGTTTTGCACTGCATAGCAATGTGTGATAAAATGTGCTAGCGCACAGGAGCAGGAGCAGAGCCCTGACAGAAATGAAATTATCAAATGAGGCATGGCTAATATATAATGGCTATCGGAATATAAAACATTTTGTGGCTGCATCTGTATAATAATGAACTGAGTATTAAACCATTTCATACTTGGTCAAGAGCATTTTTTATTCAAATCACCAAATGTTAACAAATTCTTGACTCAATATAGGCTAACTGTATACTTTTCTTCAAAATAAAGTAATTTAAAATCTGCTTGTTTTCTGAGGATTCGGAACTGTGGCAACAAATTGTACTGAGGATTGGGTTTGTAGAACCCTTATATTTACCTCTCTGGCTTTTCACTGTAGCTCTGTAAGCTAGATAGTACTATTCTCTTTTTATGTATGAGGAATCTGAACCCCAGAGGGATCTGATAACTTATTGGTTCAAGGACAAGGACCTGAATTCATTTCATGTGGGTTAAATGACAGACCCCTGAAAGATGTCCTAATCCACTGAACTCATGAATATTACCACCTTTGGCAAGAGAATGAATATATCAATTTACAAAACAAAAGTCATTAGCAAAGTAAATGTCTTTGAGAGATGGTGCTTAACTTGTATTTGTCAGGTGGATTTTAAGGCAATCACATGTATGCTTATAAGTTAGGCATAGAGAGGAGTAGGCATGTAGAGTAGATAAGAGAGACTGAAATGTTTCATTTACAAATCAGGTGATGCTGACAGACTTGTGTTGTAGAACACTGTCTTCTGTATATAACAGCCATTCCTATAAGACCATCGATGACTATTCACAAGACTCTCAAGATCAGGCCAGTTGACATTCCTTTATAGAATCAAGAAATGGGATGATACTTAAAGCCTCATCTGAAATTCCAGTTTCTCCTTTGTATATTTCTGTCTCCCTCTTTCAGCTGTATATGAATCTGCCTAAGATGGACATGGTCTTGTGATCATTGGAGGTAATGAGTATAGGGTATGAAAGGCTAACTGAAGGAGGAACTCCATCTGTACAGCTGCAGAGGGAATACCATCATCTCTGAAGACTTGAGACTTTCTGGTTGTATGGTTGCTTTGGAGTTACTATATTCTGTTAGTAAACCAAAAAATTTATTGGCTTTCCAAGATAAATTTGTGTAGGGTTGATAGATTGGTCTACCATTGGTCTCAGATCTGGTCACTCTGGAAAGTGGCCAGAGCTGAGATCTCAGCTACTCAGAAGTTGGGGTAGAAGACACACAAGTTCAAGCTCTGCTTGGGCTATGGCAAGAAACAAGGCCAGTATAGATATCTGTCTTTGTAGGTAAGTCCATGCAAAACAGTCAGGAAGAGGAAGAGAGGAGAATCCTCCCTAAAGACTCTGAAGTAAATGATGCTTGCCACCACCTTAACCTCATACCCCTCACCTCCAGAACTGGAGATGATAACTGTGATGACCTGCCAGTGGCTTGTCAGGCAGCCACAAGCAAATGATCTACTGGATCACTTGGTGTCGTTTCTACAAGACTGGTCAAGTTTTTCCACTGCAGATGTCAGAGCATGGCTCTCCATATGTCTCTCATGTCAACTTTAGCTTGGAGCCATTCACACAGATTTAACAAGTGTCATCCTTCAGCCTGAAGATGAATATCATCCTTTCTATATGATTCAAACTACTTGAATTTATGCTTAAGACTAACAACATGATTTTCAGGAATGATTCCTTCTTCCTCTGAGGTGAATGAGGTGGACCAAGAAAGAGGTAAAAAGCTATACATGTTCCTCTTCTTCCTTTTCCCAATGAGTCTATCATGATGTCACAAAAACCAAGTCTACAGCTGATCCTTTTATGTGTTCATGAGTAAATCTGTAGTGTGAGGGTTAGTTTAGTCTAAAAGATTTGAAAATTCTTTCTGGCTCTAAGAGTCTCTATAATTATCTTTCTGTTTCACAATAAATATGTGTTAAAGGAATAAAGGAATAAATCAGTGAATTAAATATTGCTCTGCCTGGAGCCAAAATAATCAGGCCTCATTGTATCCTAGTAACAAGTACTGAAGCCAAAAAAGAATTAATGTCATACCAAAATATCATTTTGTAGGACAATAACTGGAATCTATTATAAATGATCAGATTAAAAGGAATAAATAAAATAACTAAATCTTTGGTGATGTGGCAAGTCCCTGGAATGAACTCTCAGATAAAAAGTAAGAAATTTGAAGCATACTTCAGAGTGAGAAAAAAATTGACAAGTAAAATTTGAAAGAAAAATTTGATTCCAAAGCCAAAAGTAGACTTGTTATAGTCGTTTTTTCTTTTGTCAAAAACAGAGTTTAAATGGAATTCTAAGTAAGTCTCAGCAAGTAGTTAGTGCATCCTCACTCCAATCCTAAGAAGTAGTTCTAACATGATCTGTACATTATAGATGAGGATAATAGTTCACAAGACTCTAGAAAGTGGCCAGAGGTGGGATATCAGCAACTCAGAGGTAGGGGTAGAAGACACACACATTCAAGCTCTACTTGGGCTACAGCAAGAACACAAGACCAGTCTGAATTTACAATAATTCTAAAGGGCTAGGGCCATAGTTCAGTGGTAGACCATTTCTTTGGCACAAAAAGGGCCCACAGGACTACAAAACAAACAAACAAGGCCAAGCCAGCTATCGAAACAACACCTTGTTAAAACTGCACATTTAGAAATGTAGTTAACACTAGAGATGAAAATAGCTATTGCATATCTTGTCTATCAAAACATTGGTGAGAGGTGATGGGTATGAAGCAGCAGAGGAAGAGCTGAAGCCTGAACCTGATCCCACCACTTGATTAATATATCATTCCATTTTTATTATTTGTCCAAGTTTGAAGAAATAATATATAGTCAACATTTTGTCAGACTCCATAGAAAACAAAATAATGATTTGGCCGGATGTTCTAAAACAGAAAGGAAAGCACTGATGCACACATGGAAGAAAAAAATAAAACATTTTAAAGAAATTATTAAATTAAAATAATTAAATTTGATTAAAATCTGTCCATGCTTTATTAAAATTTTCTTCACCCAAAAGTCTTTCCTACCAACATATCATTGGGGACAACATGAAATGGCCTAACCTCTGGTTGACCAAGATGGCATCCAAGAGACTCAGAGAATATGAGATCAACTCTTAAGGGCTGAAGGAGGCCATACAAATAAGATATTAAGCATAGTATGATTGCAGAGTAGTTTATGAAACAATTCAGCTGACTAAATACCAACAGAGCCAGAGATGGTTTCTAGCAAAGTAGAGATGCTTCTTAGTGATATTAAGTGACTAGATCATATCTCATGCTTGTCTATTCTTCTGTGCTCTATGCTAAGCAAAGCATAGAATATTTGCTCCATGGCATGAGTCAGTGGAAAGCTCAGACTTTTGCACTCAGAATAAATTGGTTTGACTACCAGCATTGCTAAGTACCAGCAGTGTGACCCCTGGCAGGTGATTTAAAGACTCCAGCTTTAATTCCATCCTCCTAATAACTTTCTAAAGAAGTAAATGTAGTATTTTCGGTGTCAGTTACAAGACAATTAATAGTTAATGTATTTAGTGTTCTAGTTTGTATAAGTGTTTCCTAGTAGTAGAAGATTTGAGAGGAGAAGCCTCATGATAAAGAAGTCCTGGAATCACTGAATACTGCTAACAAATAGGGTTGTAGTATTTCTGTCTGCCAGTCCATGTCTATGTTCGGAATAATGATGTAGTGGTTGACTCTGACACTCATTGCCACAATGATGCCCTGCTCTTGCCAATAGGCCCTAAACAACAGTACTATCCAATTTTTCAAGGCATGGAATCTCAATAACCATAAGACAAAACAAATCTTTTCTCTTGCTAACTTTATCGTCTTTGCTATGTTGTTATCCGTGTTTACATGACACTGATTAACACAATAATTGTGCCATTCTTGTATGTCCATTTAATTAGTAAGTTGACCAATGGCAGTTGCTGCAATTAGTGGTATTTTATAGGTGGTGCTGCTGCTTTACTTTTCCACAGATATTCCAGTGTCACTTAAGACAGTATAATATTGAACTTCCCTGATTATGGAATTAAGCACAATCATTTGTATATGCATATAAACTCTTGGTTTCATTTCTTACTACATGTATGCCCCTTCTAATCATTCATAAGCCAAAAGTGCCTTATAGCATGGCTTTCCCATAGGACAAAGATTGTTATTTCATAATTCCCTACAGAACAGAAGTAGAAAGGCTACCAATGGAATTTGGTAATTCATAAATGCCTATTTGACAAGGATAATAGTCATTAAGCCATCATCATAGTTTTAATATCTACTCTTCCTTACTTCTCTATAGCCAAATAGATATCTCAGAAGAAAGACTTGTATTTTAAAAACAAATGTCACCAAAGACAGCATGTAAAAAGGAATGTGTTCTCTGATTTAGGTTTCCTGTAGGAAAAGAAAAACAATTCTGTAA
Source organism: Grammomys surdaster (assembly GCF_004785775.1). Taxonomy (NCBI): domain Eukaryota; kingdom Metazoa; phylum Chordata; class Mammalia; order Rodentia; family Muridae; genus Grammomys; species Grammomys surdaster. The sequence continues at coordinate 593,373 of NW_021604720.1, read as the reverse complement.
AGATGACATTCTCAAGAACTATATTAATATTCCCACACAAGCAGAAAAACTCAAACATGCTCTTGTCCTACAAAGGAAGCATACAAACAATAAGTCTTTATTGAAGGTTTCTTATTACACACTAATGTATAGAGAACATTTAGAAGCTGTTTGCGTGTCTTAGAGAGAAGGAAGTAGTTGGGTTGTCTCTCCACACACATGGTTGTCTTTGTTCTTATAGAACCCTCCAACATTACAAAATATGATCTATTGCTCCAGTAAGGTGAAGTAGTGTCTTGAATGACAAGACTGGTCAGCTTACTTGGCTAAGAGTCAGGGGAAGAAAAACGATGGGCAGGGACGATGGTGAGGACTTTTAAAATGAAAGCGATGTGTCCATCATCTTCACATCTTTATTTTGTCCCATTCAAACAGAGATGCGCAGAAGTAGCCCATAGTGGTATACAGTCTATATCATGATTTGCTCCAATTGCCTATCAGTTGCCTCTTACTCCACATGGCTCAGTGGTCAGTGAGAAGGCTCAGGTGAATGACAAGAATGGGTGAAAGAAGACTGAAGATTTTGGGGAGATGAAAGGTCACCTACACACTACTGAACTCAACATCAACTCCCAAGCACTCAACCTGACACATCTATGCTCAGTGGATCAGTATTGAAAGAACAAAGCTCAGGAAGGGTACAGAGCAAAGTTGGGCTCATTTCTCTAGTGCAAAGCCACTTCCTTCTTGCCTCCAATATCTACTTTCCTGAGGCCTTTCCCCCACAGGAGTCTACTCACTTGCCTCTGTCCGGAAAGAAGGCCAGACACACAGCATATTTGACAGTGCACACAGCTAACAGGTACTACTCCAGAACATGAATGCAGCTGGGGTGAGAAACTTAGTTTTAACCCTCAGAGAAAAGCACAGTTTCTCCTATTCTTCTCTGGCTATCACTTCAGGAATTTCATTATGCTAACAGAGACTGACCAGCAAAGTCTTTGGAAAGTTTCTAGATTTATTTATAATTTAGGATTATAAAACTTTCTGTCTTACACAGATACCTTCATGTGTTTGTCCTAATGAGTTTTATCTGAGAACTAGGTTAAGAGAATATTAAAACAAACAACCACAACTCTTCCATTCTGAGTGCCAGGTCAAAGGTCTAGGAACAGTGACAGCTCTTTCTCTAAAGAGAACACCAATGCTTGGGTAAATTTTTTTCCCATTTTTCTGAGGCAACTATAGCTAATGTTTCCAGGTCCTAATTACATGAAGCAATGGCTTTGATCTGGGCCAATAGAGCATGAAATGACGACTTCCTTGTAATCTGCCATGTCCCTTACTGCAAAGATCTGCATCTTACTGAATTGAGGTAAAACTACATAGAGTGGTCTAGATAGAACTGTACAACATTTTGGTGGGAGAACTTATGTTTTGTATGCAGAAGGCCCTGGGTTTCATACACAGTACGAAGGAAAGGAGAAATGTAAAAGTAGAAAGGAAGAATGTAAAGGATGAAGGGATCTAGGAAAGAAGAGAGGTAGGGAGGAGAGAAGAGTGACTCAAAAGACTTAAACTTTCATATCCCTGCAAAGCAGATTTCTTACTATTGATTGTCAACTTCAGAAGATCCAGAATCACACTATAAATAAGCATGCCTGTAAGGGACTGTCAGGATTTGATTAATCAAGGTAGAATGATCCACTTTAATGGAGAATAGTGCTATTTTGGGGCTGGTAACCTGGCCTGAATGGAATAAGTAAGCAAGTTAATGGGGGCTGGAGAGATGGTTCAGAAGATAAGAGCACTGACTGCTCTTCCAGGAGATCCAGGTTCAATTCCTAGCACTTACAAGGCAGCTCATAACTGTTTGTACTGCCAGGATCCTATACCATGATACAGACATACATGCAGGCAAAATACCAATACATATTAAATAAATAAATAAATAAATAAATAAATAAATAAACAAGCTTAGCACTAGATCCATCTTTTGATAGCATGATTAGATGCTTCAAGCTCCTTTGTCTATTCTTACTCCACTATGTTGAGCTGTAACCCAGAACTATAAGCCAAAATAAACCCATCTTTAATTGGCTTTTTATAAGATAGCTTGCTGCAGCAATGGGAAAACTAATTAATATACTTATACTGTCCAGAGCAACCCATAGCTTGAGCCATGCAGCTGAGTTACAGAGCATTCCAAGGACTTCACTCCAGAAAACTCTCTAGGCTTATTCTAGCCAATATCAGTTCATTTTTCTCTAAGAAAATGTAAGTCTCTGAATCAAAACTGGAATCTTGAACCAAAACCATCTAGCTACACTCATAAAAGAAAGATCTAAGAGTAATGTCAATTTCTCCAGGAATAAGGGTAAAATGACAATTTAGAAGGATTTAGCATGGGACAAGTTTTGGCCTTTGCATTTAATAATCATGAACTTGGCAATAAGGCTGGCCCCAGATGCTAGTCCATTTTCTGCCAGTTCCTAAAGGGTGCCTAACATTAAACTAGTTCATCAGTATGTACCTTGATTTTCCTATCTGTAAAGTGGAAAGAACAGTACCAACTTCTCAAGGTTAGTCTAAAAATTAAATTAAATAAGCCATATAACATTGGACACCTAGCAGACAGCACCAAGTACTTAATATATGTCAGCTGCTGTTATCATAATAGCTTAACATGCCTGATTTCAATTCTATATTATAGGCATATTTCCAGGAATGTCTATGCATCAGTAGTCTCCAGACAGTGAAGGCGTCTGCAAGAAGTTGTTAGAATAAATTAATATTTTCCACAGAGTCTGTTAACCTGAAGTCATAGCATTATTTACGATGGGTTTTCTGGAAGATTTCTAAATAGAGAGTGATATTTTAAGGCTTGGTCAATGGAAGGAAATTTAAGCAAATGAATCAAGTTAAATTTGACTATAGAACTCCAGTATATCATTTGGACAGTGAGGCAAAGCTGAACGAAAAGGCACAGAAGTTTTTGTTTTCCTTTCTTCCCATGGTGAATATTGCACCTGATGCCTAATACCAAGATTCTTGGTGCCAAGAATTAATTGTGTTACTTCACATCTCCTTATATTTTTTATCTACTACTGCTCAAGGTAAACTATGTATACTTATCCTGGTCTCCTTACACACATTCTCATCCTTCGGACCACAGCAAACAACTAGAAAACATTCTGTCCAATCTAACTCAAATCTGAAATCATAAAGCAAGAGTTTGCTATTTAAATATTGGCTTTCTTGAATACTGCTATTTTGGGATATACTTTAAAAAGTGGGTCTTCATAAAAGCTGGGAGCTCAAATAACTGGCATATTTTAACACACGACTAAATGAAGAACCAACTTGGAAATGGTCAATCTAAAGGAAGAGTTCTCTCTCTAGTTCTGAAGATGGCAGGGCTGTCCTCGAGAAGCAACACGTTTTTCTCAAAATATACTTTCCTTCTCTAAATGGAATCAGGGAAAATGTTATAGGAGAGTATTCCTCACTCTTCTCAAGTAAGAAATATTCTGTAACAGAAACAGATAGGGATTGGATTGAGAAGTATTTCCTGTTGGCATCTTCCAGGAGCACTGGAAAGGGTCAAAATGGTCATTATCCATAGCTGGATACAACATGAATTTCCTAAGAGAATAACAATTTTACTGTTTAAAATTTACTCTTGAGTTTATGTGTGTCTGTGTGTAGTATGCATGTGTGTGATATGTGCACAGAATTTCAGTGCATGAGAAGGCCAGATAAAAGCTGGAGTGAAAGGCTGTGTGAGTCACTTGACAAGAGTGCTGGGAACCAAACTCAGGTCCTGTGCAGGAACAGTATCTTGCTGATGAGCCATATCCCTAGCCTGAATAAGCATTTTCAAGTCAGTAAAAATGTATCAGACATAAAAAAATTAATATTAGTAGGAAACTGACTGCTATTTTGTACTCATAGGTGATTTGCCAGAAAGAAAAACTTGAGAGTTAAAGCTAGAAATGGAATTCTGTGTAAAACAAGCAAGTCTCTTACACAGGAATGGAGGGTGGACAGTAGGTGGCGGTATGAGTTAAGGAGTAACCCTTAGCATAGCTTTTATGAAACCAGATTTCAGAGACAGAGCAGCAGTGCTATGCTATTTTGTGGGCCCTCCAGTGTTCAAAGCAAAAGAAGGATTTTAGTTGGATCCTGAATTGCAGCAGACAAGGTGATAACTCCCACACACTGCAGGAGCCAACCACAAACCTTCCCCAGTCTGAGTCTACTTCATATTCCCAGGCTAACTCTGATGTTCGAAACCTTTCCTTTCCACCAATGTAAACCACACATACCTCAATATGTATCCTACATAAAAGGCAGTAATTGTGCAGTGAAATGAAACTAAAAATAGAAAGTTCTGAAAAAATTCAAGATAGAGCCCAGAAGACATAGATGAGTTAATTTGCCCACCATTTCCCCTTCCCAGGAGCTCCAAATTGCAGCATTCAGCTGTAGCAAAGTTACTACTGTTAAGGAGTCTCTCTGCAAACTGTCCATAGCAGAACTAGTGAACGTGGTCGTTAAAGTACATATTGTCAGTTCCAGCACAATATACTAACTCAGACATGTTGGGAATAAAGGTAAAGAAACAAAATGTATGTTTCAAATATTAATGTGGCACTGGGAAGTAGAATGGAGTTAATTCTTGTGTTCAAGGATATTAAATGGAATTAAGGGAGTGGTGATGTCAGGGCAAAATCCCACCCAACTAAGCTTATTTATGCATTTGCAGTTGTATCATGGGTAGTTATATGATGTTTGGCATTATTATTACCTGGTTATTGTTTTCATTTAGACATAAAGAGATACGACTGTGTCAAAATGTCAAGGGTTGGATTGCAATCGCTATCCTCAGTGGTCAACAGACTAAACTGCAATCCAGAACATACATAGATCTTGTGGGGAGGAATTAGAGAAAAATTTAGGATCAAACATGGTGGTACATGCCTATAATCACAGGAGACAGAGGCAAGCAGATCTCTGAGTTCAAGGGGAGCCTGTCATAGAGCAACTTTCAGGTTAAGAAGAGCTTAGGTTCAGAAATGGTAATAATGGGTCTTTAATCCCACCACCCAGGAGACAGAAGCATGAAGATCTTAGATGTCAAGGTCAGCCTGGTCTACAAAGCAAGTTTAGCCAGTGAAGGAAATAATTAAAACCAAAACTAGTGAAGATGTAATAGAACCATGTATCAGATCTGCAAGCCGCAGATCTTGGCAGCTTTGGCCATGTGGCTCTGGCTTTAGTGTCAAAAATAGAAGGGGTTACTGGGACAATTAATGCTAGTTAGCTTGGAGCTAAGAAATTAGAAGTGATTAAGAGGAGACCAGCAACACGGAGGTGAAATCTTCTGGGAAGTGTCTTCTGAGAGCACAAAGGTGTGTTCCAGAGATAGATTTCATGCTGTAAGGCAGATTTGGTAATGTGTAAGAATCACCCAGGTGGTACTTCTTTAGAAGGCATGAGGGGGTCATCAAGAGCAGCTGAGGCTTGGCACTGTGAGAGGCCATTGGTGAAGGTGTACCCTCAGTGACAGTTGATGGCCTATCACTGAAGGTGTCATGCAAAGAAATTGACACCGTAAAGAGAGCCTATGTGAGGCTATTGGTGAAGTCCACTTGATGTGACAGACTCCAGGAAATTGGTGATGCCAGTACCATGGAATGATCACCAAGAAGCGCAGTAATAGTGGAGTGAAGTCAGCCAGAGGCTTGAGTGCTACAGAGGACAAGCTGGAGAAGTCACCTAAGCTCTTTGGAGGAACCCAGATCATGTGTGGATCAGACAATGGAACACGATGCTGTGGAGTTAAAGTTACCTTGAAAATCCCAAAATGTTACCCATGTCAGAGATGTGGAGTACCTGCCAAGTAAAGCTGCTAACAGGGAGTAGAGCAAGGCAATGAGAAAGAGATGTGTTGTAGCCAACAAAGCTAAAAGCAGTTGGACATCAGACATAGAGATGTAGTTTGAGATTTCCCAGATGGATTTGGGTCCTGCTTTGGTCCAATATTTCCTCACTATGACATTTTGGACTGGGAATGTATATCCTGTGATGTTAGTAGTATGTGATCTGATTTTTGATTTTGATTTTATAGGGAATTACAGTTAAGAGATTACAGGAATCTCAGAAGAGACTTTTAACTTTGGACTTTTAAATATTTTTTAAGATTTGTGATAGACTATGGTGACTTTTGAAGTTGGATAAAATGCATTTTGCATTATGTTATGGTTAAAAGCCTATGGGAGCCTGAGCGTGGAATGTGGTGGTTTGAATAGGTTTGGCCCCAATGGATTCATGTGTTTCAGTGCTCAGCCATAGGGAGTAGCACTATTATGAGGTGTGGCCTTATTGGAGTATGGATGGCCTTGTTGGAGGAACTGTGTCACTGTGGAGGTGGGCTTTGAGGTCTCATATAAGCTCAAGCTCCACCTGGTGCAGAAGACAGTCTCCTTCTCGCTGACTTCTGATCAAGTTATAGAACTCTCAGCTTTTCCAGCTCCAAGTCTGCCTGCATGCTGCCCTGCTTTCCACCATGATGATAATGTACTAAACCTTTGAAACTGTAAATCAGCCCCAATTAAATGTTTGCCTTTATAAGAGTCCCCTTGGTCACAATGTCTCTTCACTACAATAAAACCCTAAGATAGGCAAGTACAATTTTAGGTGAAATAGATACATTTTGAAAGGAAGTTTAAAAGTATTCCATGTATCCCTGTGTGACAGAGCAAGACCAGAAGCTTGACAAATTCTATGGGGCATCCTCATAGCACTTTGAGGAACAGGCTATACTGAGGCACAGTAGCTAGAAAGACAGTGGATTAAAAAGCCAGAGAGAACATGCAATATTATTTTTTTCATGAGAAGGGGCAGAATGACTGCAACAAAAGCAACATGAAGAACAATATGTTTTCCATGTGACACAGTCTTAAGTAAACTTACCAATGCTACGTTTATACTATATAAGTAGGCTTATCCCCCCATACAGAGGTGGCTTGGCAAATGTGAAGGTCTTGGATCAGATCAAACTGTGACTATAAGGTTTTGATTTCCATGAAGCCAAGTGTACTAATAGAAGGTTCTAGTTATATACTCAATAAGCTCGAACCTCAATTAAAATAGCAGACATACAATATAAAAATGTTGATGCAAATACAACCTTATCTTCTTACTTATCCCTTCCACTATTAAGAGAAGATAAGAGAGAAAAGAAAGCCAGATGTCATGTAGGCAAGAACAAAGTTTAGAAAGAACACAAATACCCTGCACCTTGCATGTATGTGTGCATGTGTGTGTATTGTGTGTGTGTGTGTGTGTGTTGTATCATGAATGCATGTATAAGGTGCAGGGTGTCATCCATTGAAGGAGTCTGCCTTACCCCAAGCCTACTACTTCCAATTTCTCCACCTCCTGAAGGAGAGCTGGCCCCCTGCTGCCACCAGCTCCCAACTGCAAGAACAGCTGGTGGAATATATTTCAGCACTGAATCTTAGTGAAGAGCATAAATTCCATAAGGGCCTGCTGCAAGCACAGCTATCACCAGCCTGACTGAGCTATTTTTGGAACCATTTTAAAACTGATTGTCCAACACTCACCCCCTACAGTTGTCCAATTTACCTAATTCCCCAACCCCCCAACCTGAGCCACCAAAGACTGACTGATCAATAATATGATAATGAGCAGGCAGCCAAGAGAAGAGAACTTGTAAACAACTGCCATAAGTAGATAGATGTAGGAGAGATACACAATACAGAAGACATGCTTAAGGCTTTAGTGTCTTTACACAAAGAGCCCTGTAAAACTTCAAGCATCGCAGATGGACTGGAGGTGGGCTGGGAGGAGGGAGGACTGATGGAGGGAGGAGGGAGGCAAAGGGAGCCTGCAATGTACAAAAAAAATCTCAAGCAGCTTCTCTCTCTCTCTCTCTCTCTCTCTCTCTCTCTCTCTCTCTCTCTCTCTCTCTCTCTAACTGAATTCTTGATTTAGCAGTAAAAGATAAAGTGGCTTAATTCTGTTTGCTTTTTGCACTATTATTTAGGATGTTTTGGTGATGTTTTATGGCAACACATGCATGTCTTACAGGAAGAAAAAAAATCAGCCACACTGTTCCAGGGGACCTTCAGATGAAAGTTTGCCTTGCTCTTAAAGAGCTAAAAAAAAAAAAAAAAAAAAAGAACAAAACAAAACAAAAAAAACCTTTCCATTCTCTATCATATTTGTGTATACACACAGATACCTGGTTATAGGAGTTCAAAAACAATATTACAAAGGCTACAAAGGACTGCCACTCAAAAGTAGGTGAAGTGTCAGGATTCCAGGGTTCCCATTAAATGCCCTAATTAATTTTTTTCCCAAAAGAAAAGGTTTCTTTTCTGTTTCCAATTTCTGCATAGTGGTAATGCACTGCAGTGGAATTCAAGGTGACAGGTTCAGAGGCAGAGGGCTGTAGGGCTCAGGTAAGGAGCTGGACTACCTCTGTATTCCCTCTGCTCCTGCCTCGCCTTGAATACATTTCTCAGCCTCTTGGATGCCAGAAGATGTAAGCTAGATCACAGTATTCAGGATATAACACTTTTTCTAAAGCTTCCTGTTGTTTCCAAGAGTAATATCCATGTTCTTCTTGGATTGACAAGACCCTGCCAGGTACTCACCTAGCTTTGTAACTTACCCCTCCCATCCCCAAATCCCAGTGCACATTCTTCTTGGCTCTCTAAGGACATGTCTTCTCTCTGTCATAGAAACAGCATAGCTGCCTTGTCCTCACCTTCAAGCTGACAGGGCTGTCTGCACTGTTTCCCCACAGGGATGGTTCTCATTGCTCATTCTCATCTCACTGGCCCCTCCTTAGGGATACCTGTCCTATCTGTCCTCTGATACCTAGCCCTTCCCATTCCTGTTCTTAGCCTTGCTACTTACTACTCGCATGTAAATTGTCTCACTCTTCCTATAAAATACCAACTGTCTTGCTCACAGCTACATTATTGGCACTTAAAAACATAGGCACTCAATAAATATTGTATGAATATTGTTGAACACACTTAAGTCTCCTTTCTTCAAAGGGGAATCTTCATGCCTCTTTGGCAGGGTTGTTGAAAGGACTACTTAAGAAAATAAACATTAATTTTATTCACAGTGCCTGAAATTCAGAGTTCTTAAAATATTTGGCTTTTTTCCCCCCTCAGATTTGGGATAGCTGAGAGATAGCTACTGTCTATCATTGTATCCATCCCAAGTTAATGTTTCTCCATTATCAAGGCTCAAAATCATTGAATACTTTTCCTTTCTCAAAATGCTTCTTCCAAGTATCCCTGACCTGATATTTTTCTTCTATATCAAGTTGATTTGACTCTTTTCTTGAGAAAAGAAACAGAAAGCTGAAAAGTGTTTGCATTTCTCAGAGTACACATGGGAACAAGGTCACGAGTTCATTCTTCAGTCCAAAGGATGTCTATCTTGCTGTGCTTCGGAGGTAGGTGGACACTGGAATAACTGTAAACTGCTGCGACCCTGCAAGGGCCCCTGCTGGAAGGGCTGCAAGGGCCCCTGAAGAAAGAGATCATTCCCAAGAGGGATGAAGAGGACATGAGAAATAGCGTAACCAGCATCAGTGAGCAACTTACTATGTATTAGTTAGTACAGTTGCTAAAGAGCTCTAAAAACAAAACAAATTATTTTCCAAACCCTGGAGATAGAACATGGGAAAGGTAAGCAGTCATTGGTGGCAGTAGTTTGAACTCCAGGTAGGTGGTATGGCAGATGGGGACATTCATCTCCAAAAATATTCATCTACTATCCCTAGATTATAAATCTTTAGGATTCTTATCTTCCCCCCCAGGAAGCTGTTTCTTAAGCAGAACTAAGTAACAAGTTCCAGAAACAATGATTCGTAAGAGCATGAGTTTTATCTCTTACCAGGGCTCCATACAACCTCAAGAAGACCAACACATCCAGAACTACATGGGGATCCCCACTTGAAAGTTGTCCATGAGATCATTAGTCTTTTTCAGGATTGAAACTATTCAGGAGCAAAGATAGTGTTACTGGTAGAGTATTCAGTTTTCTTTGATCACAAGAGTTGACCTAATATTAATTACATTATGGCCAACATCCATTTGCATTTGAAAGCTGGAGGCAATTATCCTCAGGAGATTCCTTTGGATTCCAGTGGAGGCTACCTTTGATCTGGCCATGTTGAAGCATTCATGCACCCTCCTGTCCTCCTCTTTTCCCCGTTGAGAAAATGGATGAGATTAGCCACTTTTATGTAGCAAGGCACAGGTAAGATTTGTCCAAGGCCCATACAAAAAGGGAAACAGATGAAACTATACCGTGACTCTTATGAAGCCCAATTGCAAACTTTCGAGCATGTGCTATTTTAATTGGTAGTTTAATTATGAAATATCAGAGCTCCTGTAGTTCCCAGCTGTTTTCCATGAACAGCTGCCTCTTTATAAGGTAAAACATTGGGCTAAGTAGTCACACCTGGAATCGGGAATAATTCTCAGTAAGAATGATGGAACAGAGTACTCAATAGTGTTAACACCTTACTGGAGCTTCAAGAAGCAACCTTCATTGACAGTTTGATTGATATAATTATGTGCAATTAAAAACCCTGATAACTATTTTTTTGCTCAACGAAACAAAGCTAACCTGTTTTTGAATTTGAAACAATTTTGTAAAATAAACCAAAGAGATTCTTTTCAAAGTCTTTCTCCTACCAAGGCCCAGGGAAGCAGAGGACATTCTAGCTGGTGTCTTTTATATAAGATCCCAAGAAGAGGCTAAGAAGAGAGAACAACTTCATGTACCTCAGTGGTAGTTCCACTATCTAGAAGGCATTGTAAGTGGTGATGGTAATTATGTGGGCCTTTGTGCACTGTGACTGTATCGCTACTGGTACTCCACATCAAGGCTTCCTAGGAAAGGTGACAATTCCAGGTAAATCATCAATAAATGAATGTGTTAGGATCCTATCCACTGAACATCATAGCTCCTGTCATCAAACTCACACCTACAAACTATGACTTGAAAGTGAAAGTAGGTGCTTTACTGTGAAAAATCACACAGCTTTGGCCTTCCAAAGAGGTTAGTGGGAAAATTATGTTTCTTCCATCCCATTCAAAAGGAATTTGGCAAACATTTTTGCAGCTTACCTAACATCTGTGTCACACTTAGATGTAATTTTTAAAGTTTTATTTCACTATAGATGGTTATTATACTAGAAAATGGTCTTTGAAATGCAATTCTTGACTTTAAGGTTATTTGAAGTCTTTTAAATATTTGCTGAGCTTTAAATGCTGTTCAATGAAGCTTTTGTAGATAATCAATGTAACATTATTACATTGTTGTCAAAAGTCAGAAGTTCAATGTGATATATACAATAGAAATTTCATAGATTTGGCCCTAGACATGATGAAGACATATATTTCAAAACATTCCCCTTAAAACACTTGCTACCAATGATTCTTAGAGGGAGATTCAGCATGCTTACATGCATGTATTGTAGCCCCCATGAAGACAGAAAAGAATTAAGTAAAGTCACTAATCACTATTTCACTGTTAATCTTTAATGCTCCATAAGCTATGGTATTTTACTAAATACACATGGGAACCTCTGTGGAAAATAAACATACTTATTCAGATTTAAATTGTTTTAATTAAAAGAATTCCACCATAACACCTTGTGATAAGACTGGGAATGTCTGCTCATGAGTGGTGGTTTGAATGAAAATGACCTCCATAGGCTCATAGGAAGTGACACTATTAGTATGTGTAGGCTTGTTCGAAGAAGTGTGTCATTTGGGGTTTAGCCTTGAAGATTCAGATACTCAAGTCAAGCCTTGTGTCACTCTCTCTTCCAGCTGCCTTCCAATTGGACGTAGAATTCTCAACTACTTATCCAGCACCATGTCTGCTTGCAGACTACCATACTTCCCACCATGATGATAATGGACTAAATCTCTGAACTATGTAACCCAGTACTATATAATGGCTTGCTTTATAAGAGTTGCCATGACCAGTGTCTCTTCACAGACACAAAACCCCTAAGACACCATGCTATATACATGTTTGTTAGCATCTATTCTCACAGGCAACTGTACATTAGAAAGTTTATACTCTGTTATCAGAGATGCTAAATTTTGGGTTCTACCTTTAATAAAATTTTATTTAATTCCAAATCAAAGGCAAGTTCAGAATTTAACTAATTCTGGTCTGGCAAGTTCCTTTATAGCCCCCATAAAGGATGGTTTAAAGAAGCAGATAAAGACATTAAGACTTAAATGCATATAAAAATATTTTAAGCATTCCATAAATAACCTAGAAGAAGTATTTTACTTTAATCAACTAAACTGGAAATAATGACTCAGGCTTCCATATTTCCTAAGATCATTTATCATGATGAAGGTATGCACACACACACAGACACACACACACACACAAACACATGATGTTGAGTGTATTTGAAAGAATATTTTTGAAACTTCAGTTATTTCATTAATTCAGCCTCACTCCCCGGCTCTAGGTATCTGAAATTTTAACAGTTTATTTGCTTATGGTGTTTTAGATTCTTCTATAACTCTTAATAGATCATAGAATTCATTAGTATTCCTCTCTGACACTGGTATCAAATACCATTGCCTCGTAAAGTAACTTCTTTCCAGGGGAAGCACTCTAATTAACTTCCCTGAACTGGTCTTAATTTTCTGAGAGCCAATTTTTCAAATTCTACTTAATTGAGGAAAAGGACTTGAATTTTTAGTCGAATCAACACAAAGCATTTTATTTAGATACAGACAGTTTTCTTTGAATTTGTGTTTTTACAACCTCAGTTTTCTTAAAAAGGTATTTTTAACTAATTTTCTTTCCAAAGCTTTAGGAAATTATAAGACCAGACATGATATATTCTCTGTAATAATTCAAGCTGATCCCTTTAAAGATAAGATTTTTCCTCAATCTGCAATTGTCAATAACTCAGGACTTCTAAGAATTCACAATAAAGGCAACCAGTGGCCAAACAGGAATTAAAGATCACTAACTGCTGTGAAATCCACTCTACTGTCTGACTGAGTTTATATGTTGACTACAGTTGATTTTTGGATACAGTGCCAAAGCTGTATCCATAATACAGTTTGTATAGTGAAATAGTGACAGAGGTAACTACAGTATTTACTCTCTGGCCCTTTGTAGAAAAAGTTAGCCAACTCCTACATAGACTCCTCAAGTTTCCAATCTTACTGGAGATATTCAGATATAAAATGTATTCATGGCCAATGGATCCTAGTGTGAGATGCACATTGAAAGCTGCCGTTATTTCCAGCTAAAGCGACCTGAAAGCCAATCTGCCTTCCCTCCATGTATTTTAGCATCAATAGAATTACTCACTGGTGGCATTCAGATCAATAATAATTGAACTATAAACTAAGTGGTGATTTAGAAAGGGAAGTTAAACCAATATGTAATCACGTAAGCATGTGGTAAAATTCTCATCAATAAGCACTTGCTACCTGCAGGTAAATGTGACATGAACTGACTCGGGATGCAGAGGGTCCAAGTGAACCAGTTCTTTGACACAAATCAATTTGAACTGAAGGACATTACCACACTGTAGGAGAGTAAATGCTTGCCTTCAACAGTGGTAGCAATAAAATCAAGTACAACCAAGTGTGCTGTTATACAGAGCAAAGTATATTTGTAAGTACAAGGAAAAACTCTTCTGGGAATACCAATGTTAGATAAGGTCTAGCTCCCTGAAGGGATATTGTCATTTTCTTCTGACATTGTTTTGAATAAGAGCTGGCCATGAGGCTAAGATAGTCAGATAGCTCAGCATGCCAACTCCTACTGCAGAGCACAAAATCAGAACAAAGACAAGGCCATGGCAAACTAGTATAGCTGCTCAGTGGAGGCCTGCATAAATTATTTCTTCCAGCAAGATATTGAAAACTGGCACAGCCTGCGTACCCATAGGGATGATAGTTATTGTGCCTACAGCATGTGTTTCTCTTTCCCTGATTTACAGGAAATGAATTTGGTCTCATTCTGTTGCAAAACACTTTTGAAAATGATGCAGCTTTTGTTTAAAACATCTACATACCATTACATAGTTTTTCCATCTTCCATTCCCTCTGAAGGTAAGTCATTGGCCTTATCTTTAGATTAGGTGAAGGTGATACAAGAAAGTAAATCAGAAGTGATGAGATTTTCATAGCTCTCTGCTAAAAATGGTGAGATGGTAAATGGACAATTATTCCTTAAACGTTCCTTTTATAGCTCTCCCCCAATCCCAGAGGATATCTGAGGCAATGGTACATTAGTGTGATAATGTGCAAATTCAGCTTTCTAGTTGCTGTTGACCCACTAGAGAATCAAACCATAATTAAACCTATGGATGTTGAGGTTCAGTGACAATGAATGAAGAACCTGACTTTCCATTCATGCTAGACATCAGGGTAAACTGGTCCTTCAGAAAGAGAAGTGAGGGCATCATGATATGAGCATTGGTATGTATTAAGATCATACAGAGAGAACTGATCTTTGGTGATGAAATTAGCCTAGTCAAAGTTCAGACCATTAAAAATAGTATTCATAAACAAACCATTTTTCACTCAACAGGAAAATGTGATGGGCTGCTCTATGGCATTGTGTGAAACGTTGTGGGGAAAAACAGCTTATAAAAACCAACATTATTTTTGGCCATGTCAGAAGCCGTGCAAAAGTAATTAGGACTTTATGAAATACAGTACTGAAAGGAAAAAGAATGTAGCCTAATCCTACGATATAAAATAGGTATATTATATTTCAAGATTATATCATAGAGAAATATATAACATTACCCTGTCATAGTTTCTAGGTGGTTTCACTTCTCCACTTTAAGGTTCATAGAGCAACGGTACCTTTCTCCAGTGTGAGTTTCAAAAGCATGAAACTTGTTTACATGATCCTTAGTATTTTGAAGATCAGTATTTTGTAGCACTGCCTTGAAAGTCCTAAGAATTTTATGATTAACTCTGTGCTTTACAAGTGAAGCTCATGCTTTACAGTGGATATGAGCCAAGAATTTGATGTCATAACTCATGAGGAATCCTGGCCACTTGCTTTTTTATCCCTGTGTTATGAGTTTGTAGCTTGAGTGACTGAATATCTGCACTTGCCTCTTACTTGACGTATTGGGAAAGAAGTTATGGAAGAATGACGAAAGCCTCTATCCTGTTCTTTGAACAAGGAGCTTGTAATTGCATTCTGTACCATGTCCCATGAGTCATGCAGATAGTCTTATCTTCTGCATCTCTGTCTCTGTCTCTGTCTCTGTCTCTGTCTCTGTCTCTCTGTCTCTGTCTCTTTCTCTCTCTCTTTCTCTCTCTCTTTCTCTCTCTCTTTCTCTCTCTCTCTGACTAAAAGATACATGTGGGGCTGAAAACAATGGCTCAGACAATAAAGTGCTTTTTATACAAGCATGAGGACCTAAGTTGAAATCCCAGGGCCCAGATAAAAGTTACATTTGGCACTAAAGAGGCTTATGCCTTTAATTCCAATACTCAGGTGGTAGAGGCAGATAGATAGATCTCTATGAGTTTAGGTCCAGCTCGGTCTACGTAGTGAGTACATAGTGAAAATACCCAGAGCTACAAAGTTAGACCTTGTCTCAAATACCCAAAATGAAAAACAAAAGCAGAAACAAAAAAATGTTTTTCAGAAGAAATACTTCTACAATGGACACATGGCGAGAAGTTGGGAGATGTGAATGCAGCAACTCATTGTTCAGCCTAACTGGATCACGGAACTCCAGGTTCAATGAGAGACCCTGTGTGTCAACGAACATGCTAGAGTAAACAATAAATGAAAACATCCAGTATCAACCTCAGACACAGGCATGCATGCAAACACACGTGCATGCCTGTGCACATGCATACACACACACACACACGTATACCTACATATACATTCGTACACATCACACAATTACATACAGCACACATATACCTAGAAGATGTATGAAAGAACTGAAAATAGTAAGAACAAAGTTCATTCTCATTAAATGTTAGGCAATCCTCTATAATACTCATTCTTTTTTTGCCCCTTGTATATATTTCATTATGGGCAAACATGTATGTGCCTATTACACATCTTAATCAACTACATCAGGGCCAATTTAACTTCTGTCAGACTGAATTGAAGGGTTGATTCCCATGACTTCAGTAGAGAAGGGTTCACAATCCTTAATAATCTCATCTTCCTTAGAGAGACATAAAAATCTCTGAAATCATTCCATATAAGGTTCTGTACTGGCTGCCACAAACCCCTCCATTAAAACCCTGGAAATTATCATGGGTTCACTCAACTTCTTCAAACACCAATCCTGTCCTGTCTCCTCAAGCATTTTACAAAAGAAGCAATTCCTTTTGATAAATCAGAAAGGTCAGAGAAATACCCAAGAGGCCTCCGAAACTGATGCTTCTATTGTTACAAGTTCAAATGATCCACGAGCAGGATAGGTGCCAAGAGATGTTAAGAGCACCAGTGGGCTTGGGTGCTTGTTTTAAATACTAGGATAGAAAGTATATGCTTGGGAGCTATGCTGCTATTCATTTTCCTCTTCACTGAATGACATTATAGCTCTTACCATTAATGATGGGGCCTCAGAGAAACCACCCCAGGACCAAACCCTGATTATTAGCAGAGCAAATTCAACAGACCCAGAGGCTCAGCCATTGCTCTGTGCAATACTGCCACCTAGGCTGGGAGTGTTATTTGTTTTTTATTTTGTTTATTCTCCTTTTTCTGAATCATCTGCATTCTCTTTAAAGGAACAGTTTGAATCTTAGAATTGTCTATAAAAATGATATGTGAATGGATATAGTTTTCTAAGATGGAGAAGATACAAAACTTACAAATATAACATATACAGAAAAAATGCTAAGAATGAGTTATGCCCTAAATATTTATAAAAGTACTCACTCTTTGAGGGAAAGATGAATCAAGTGGTTTTGAAGTAATATTTTCTAATATGTGTATACCTGTAGCTTTGTAACATACTAGGGCTTTGGAAGAAATTCAAAAAACAAATTTCTTTTCAGAGATTAGACAAATATCCATAAATGGTTATCTATAGTATTTTTATCTGCTTTGCTCTGATTTCATATTTAGTGCATTTGGAATAAGTTTCCTTATACTGAAAAATCTATATTTATCTTCATAGGTTGATACTGTGATCCAGTTTCAAGGCATTAAACTTCTGCTTAACAGTTGATTAAATAAATGTAAATTAATGTCCTATTCTATATCCAACCTAGTACTGGTCAGGTAACATAAAATAATTAGTATATCTTCCCAAGTGTGGAAGTGCCAAGAGATGGTTTCAGATAGATAGGCAAGTAAATAAAGTGATGGCTATACAGTGACAGTTCTGAGATATGCACAGTACTGTAAGACATTAAAGATGGACAAATCTAGACCTGTTAAGCTAGTGAAAAGAATTCTGTGTGTGGTTACAGTCAGCCAGAATGTCATGGAAGGGTGTGTAGATAGTTGATAAGCAGATACACAGAGGACTGGTATATGCAGTATTCAAAGTAGAGCATGGGCATGAGAAGGAGTGTAAAAGTGCTCAGGGAACTGGGGAAACCAAAACTTGCTGGCAAAGAATAAAGCATTAGAGTATGATGGAAAGAGACAAGAGAGAGGAACATCTATGTTACTAAAAGATGCTCAATAAACATCTGGTGCAACTCAGCAATTAGATAATGAAGTAAATTCAACTGCAGCTTTCTAGGTTACCTCTTTTAATATAGTCTATAGGCCACCATGGTAATTCCTAATTCAGTCTATAGCCTCCTAAACTCCAAGTTTATAGAACTAAATACTGAATAGTTATGAATAATGATAGAACAATAATGTAAATTTAGAATGCTATAGCCATCTATGAATGACTCTTGATGGCTCAGCATTTCAGAAGAACAAATTGAAGAAACAGGATTTAACAGTGAGTGACTGGATGTGCACTCTATCATATTCACTGTTGGTAATTAATTGGTCATTTGTTGTCTTTTACATTCCCATATAAACAGCAGAGATAGGGAAGGGGTAAGGCTTTGAAACAAGCAGACACAGAGGATAGGATAAGAATATGTCTTGTATCTAAAAGGAAGACAATGTGCCACTCTATAAAAATGTGATGAACAACTCAACATGTTAATACAAATCAAATCTTTATTTCAGGTTTTGACAAGCACAAAATCAATGGCTGCTATTAGGTGATTACATAATCAGTAAAATCTTTGAAATTCTAGGTACTTTAAAAATGATGAACAGTTGATCAAAGTTTAAGTGCCCTTTACATGGACTTAGCATCCATTCATGCTGTGGCAAAAAAGTAGAAGCTCACAGGATGTATTGATGAAGGAGAAAGAATGATGTAATATCTTCAGGTTCGATTTCCATGCCAATGAAATGTTAATCATGATTTTCCCACATGTGCACATGTGTGTATTTAAAAAAAACAAATATGTAGGTGTATGAATAAACCAAACCATAAAGAAATATGTATATATTTAACTATGCTGTTATAATAATAACTAATATACTGGATGATTCAATATCTAGTTTCTTTAAAAATTTCTGGCTGTCTCTTAAGTTTCTGTTTTGAATTGGTTGATTAGCTGAAGGCTTTGCTTGTCAATAATGGTGGTCAGTGAAGCTAAATATTTATTCTAATTATTGGCAGCTATACATACACAGTGGGAGTTTTTTGCAATTGTTTGTTTTGTCACACGGAGAGATGGCCACACTTCTTTAGCCTTGAGTTGCCAGCCAATCAGGTTTTCTTCTATCCATCATCCTCTGTGTTTTCTCTGTGTCTTTAGGACAGGAAAGCTGTGTGCATTCTCCATCACAAGGAAATGATGTAGAGGAAATATGCATGCCTTTACCCCTCCAGCTTTTCTGTTTCTAACCTCTTGCTTTTTATGATACCTAGAGAGGAGTTGCTCCCTGTTTATTGCTGTAGACTTTATCTTGTCCACATGGTGGACAACACCTATTGTTTTGCTGTCATCTCCTAAATTTCAGGACTCTCTTTCATTCCACTACTAGTGCAGTTCATGCCACCTCCAGCCATTTAGTCTGCTGGGGGTTTGTTTGATAGGATCTTTAAAGGATTTGCCTGTTATTCTGCCTGTTCATTTTGTTTTTACTAATTCTGAGGGAAAGTGTGTCATCATTAAAAGCTTACTTTAAAAGGCAAGCGAATACTCATTTTTAAAAAGTATGAAAATTACAAAGACTCATGCTTGCTATTAGTCATCCAGAGACTTTCGGCAATGCATGGGATCCCATGGGCCCAAATTTCTCCATCTGTAGTATGTTTATATTAAACATGTGCCCTTAAGGCTAAGGGGGCTCTTGAGCTCATAATCACTCAAAAGGTTTTGCCTTAGATCACATGGTTTCTATTAAATATTTCCTCTCTTTTGGATGCACATGCAACTTAAGAGTTTTCTTTAGCCATTCAGGTGGATGGACATGGATTGTTGCAACCATTCACCACCCCTATTGCTTACATCCTTAATAACACTCTCTTGATTTTCATTTTCTAGAAGTCTGCCATTCAGTAGACACTACAGCTCTGCTGTTGACAGAGAGTAAAAGGATTGTGGACAGAAGCATCATAATTTTGTTTCTGGATAGCATATAATCAAATGTTCTCTGAAACAGCTCAATTTCCAGATGAAACTGTATATGTGTATTTGGAAGATTCGTTTCAATAGTCTACAATAAAAACTAAGCAACTCCGAATTTTTAATAAACTCCATTAAATGCTATGTGATTCCTGTTACTTAGAATATCCAGAAAAAATATTTCATTAATTTTTAAATATGTAAGCATAAGTATTTCACAGTGTGTGTGTGTGTGTGTGTGTGTGTGTGTGTAGCGTGTGCACACTTGTACACATGAACATCTGTCATGCTCAGAAGCCATCCAGGCTTGATGTGTGGCTGATGAATTTCAAACCCTGGTTCTCATGATTCTGTAGCAAGCTCTCTGAACCAATGGACAATCTTTCTGTCAAAAGTATGCCATTTCTTTTAGAACTAGCATTGTTTAGTCTGTAAATTTCCTCCTCAAATTGATCCTGAAACTGAAAACTAAATTGTCTGAGCTTTTCAGAGTCAATAAACAAACAACTATTTGTGGTTAATGACTTTAGAAAGACTAGATTTCAAATTATAATCTTCTATTTAGTGAGGTTTAGATAAAACATAAATCTTCTATTTAGTGAGGTTTAGATAAACATGAATACATATATATATGAATATATATATATATATATTTATATATATATAATTCAATATGTATATAAGATCTAAGTAAAGCAAAAATCTACATTTGGATACATTTATCTCACTACCAAGCAGGAATGAAGAGTTATGGTGGATAAGATTAGTTTTGGTAAATGATCATTGTGTAATATATACCTCATTAATTATTAAGCAACCAAACTATTCAAAGGGTAAACTGAGGTTTAATAAGACTTTAAAGTTAATTTGAGGAACTAGTGATTCATGAAGGAGCAGTTGAAATTCAGAAGTGGCTAAGGAGATCTGCTGGTGGTAGAGAGGGGATATATTTTATAGAATGGAGAAAGAAATAACATAGAGAGAACCTGTGACCCTGTGATTGATTCATTATGCACTTTATTAGGTCTATCACACTGGAAAGTCAGTTAAATAGGCTACTGGATACTTCTACATTGGATTTATATCCTGACTTTGTTTTTAAGTATAGCTTTTTTCAAATATAAGAAACAACTCCACATTTGCTTGTTCATTCACCTGGCTTTGTCTGATCAGGAATTCCTCAGGCCTAGTCTCAACTGAAGTTTACTTTAATGTTTCCTAGTCTTCAAAATAGAATTTGTGCTCAACACTAATGCTTACTAAACTTATCACCCCCAGCTCTCACTCTGCCAGTTAAACAAAATGTGTCATAATACATAAAGAAACACTCAAGAGGTAGGAAAAGCAGAAATAGCATTTTGGCTCCAAATTATAGGTGTTTAAAAGGTGAGTAGGCAAACTTGAGCATAGCTTCAAGCAAGAGGTCATATAATAATGTGCAAGTCAAAACTACAAAACAAGAATAAGGGGAGGTAGACACAGCTCAATGAAGAGCTCTATGTATCTACATGGAGATTGCACTTACAATGTGAAAGAAGAACCTATTTTAGTTAACTGCATGTCGTATTTTCACTGTGGAAATAGATCTCTGAGAGACTGCAGATAGATGAATTTGGTCTCCAACTTCTCTAAGGGAGACAAGGTACGTTAAGGATGAGGTAAGGAGATTGACAAGGCAATCTTCAGTCTATGAGAATTTCTTCTGCAATTTCCTTGAAAATCAACAATTAAAAAGTACAGATCTGACATACACAGGTAAATAGATCAATATAAGTAAAAGTTTTAAAATACTTGATAGTATATGTAAAAAGTAGGCAAACGCTATATCCTAACTGCTTGACATATGGTTCACAGTAATCAGAGTTCAATTTAAAATGATAGTTTGTCTATTTTGAAGATATTCAGATAGGGAAATTCCACTAAGTTACATCTTATTATTCAATAACTATTCTCATCTTGTTTATACATATGACTTGAAATTTCAACAAAGTCTAGTGTTTTATTTTCTCCTTTCCTTTTTCTTTGGCTTTAGATGAAACAAAAATACCAATAAGCCACTCATCCATAACGTCTCTTAAAGTTCACATTTCATCCATTCTCTTATAAGGTGTGTAATCCTAATTCTTATATTTTTTCTAAATTTCATATGTATTGGTGTGTTGACATATCATTCCAAGAATACTATTGCATGTTAGATGCTCACTGTACACAAAAGATAATTCTCTATAGCCTTGGATATCAGGGAAGTGTTAAATACCATAACAAAAGCATCATTGGTTAAAGGTGCCCAAGGAAAATGTTCTTCTCCCTCTGTTAATGTCTGGTTTGACTTGTTCTCAAAGGCTATCCCTGGAAGATGGAAATAAATGGTATTGTAGTGATTACTGTTAAATTGCCATTCATGTTCTACTTTCCTGGGAACCAGGTAGGTATCTGATAACACAGAGCCACCAGCCCTGATGATATATATAATTTTAATCATGCAGCAGGCTGGGTATGAAGAGTTCAACATGTTCACTCATCATTCCACATTTCAATAAGCCTATTGAGGATGAAATATGATTATGAGAAGAGAAATAACCTTCTCAAAGAGAGCTAGCCCTTTTTTTCTCACCATTGTCCACATGAAATTGAAGATTTTCAAAACCACGACAGAGAATACATCTAGAGACCAAAACAGACATCCTTTTACTTATCCAAAAAATCAACACCCTGAAAGTTATTGTTTCTCTGACTTCATTTCATTAGTTTTGTTTATATTATATAAAATTTATATTTGTAGAAATTAAAGGCAAAATTTTCTAATCTGATCTATGCATTTTAAAGAGAATATTTTTAGTTTAGAACACTATTAAGCTTTTATTAAAATTATATCAAGATCCCCCAAACAAATGCAGAAGAATTTGCCTTTCTATTAGCTCTTATTAACTTTAATTCAACAGCAAATATCTGTTTGACATAATATGCAGTGAAGAAGAAATCTCGACATCACATAAACAGTGTCTCCTTAATGCTTATTAGTCCCTTTATTGATGGTAAATCCAATGGTGGCTCTGGAAGTATTTGCCTTTGTCAAAAGTAATTGTCTGGAGAAAATAAGAATACCCATTGCATAGACATCTTCTAAGCAACTAAAAAATATGAATTAAGGACCCATTGCTATCCATTCCCACACATGTGAAGTTCCCAATAGAACGTCTTTCCAGTTGAGACACTATCCTTACCACATTCATTGCATTAGCATTTTAGCTATGTGACAACTGTTCCTACTCAGAAAGGTACTATAACATTTCCATTTTACTTTTTTCTATATCCTTTTTATTGGCTATTTTATTTATTTATATTTCAAATGTTATTCCCCTTCCCAGTTTCCTCTCTACAAACCCCCTCCCTCTGCCTCTATGAGGGTGCTTCCTGACTCACCCACCTACTCTCGCCTCAGTGCCCTAGCATTCCCCTACCCTGGGTCCTTGAACCTCCATAGGACCAAGGGGCTCCCCTCCCATTGATGCTACATAAGGCAGTTCTCTACTAAAGCACCAACCAAAGAGTACACATGGGAGGACGCACAGCTCCAGCTGGATATGTAACATTTCCATTTTATAGGTGAGAAAATTTTGACTGGAAGAGTGTCTTCCAAAGGTTCATAGGTGACTAATGAGAAAAGCAAGGATTGATTTCAGCTGTTTGAAGCCAGGTCCCTCCTTACATTAAATTGCCCCTCTCAGTTGACATGCTAACAAAGGTTAACATTAATATAGAAAAAAAGAGACAAACTTGCTAAGATAAATTGATATTATCCTCTAATATTTTCATTTATATATACAGCTATATATACTAATATATGTATATATTAGTATATACAGTTATATATAATAAATATAATATATATATTATATATACATACTGCTATAGCAGAGTAGTAATAAAGTACTTTAGGTAACAGTGGTGATCAAAATGTTAAATGGCAATGGTCTCTTTATTTAACTAAAGAAGTGAAAGAATCAAAAGTAAGAATCTATAAGTAACAATGAGCTGTCATTTTCGTATATGACACCTTTGGAAAAGCTATTTGCAATTAATATGAAAAAGTTTTATACTATGGAACAATATGGAAAAATAGGGAAACTAGGCATTCACATAGTAATTAACCACGTGTTTGTACAACCCTGTTGGAGTGCCTGTCAATATGTACATTCTACTGACGCTCTGGCCTGCAAGTCAACTTCTACAGATTTACCCAAAAGATGTTTTTGTAGATGTGAGCAAAGACTACTTGTTTTTTTTTAAATCCTATATTTTCTTACTTTTTGTAGTTGTAAAAAAGTGAAAAATTACCAACCTATATTAGTAGGCTAGAACATTTTAAAAAACCAGAATATTATAAAATAGTATATCTCTTCAAATGTTGTATTATATTCAAAAAAATAAAATTTCAATTTTCTTCCATGGACTATTTCCTGACTTAGCTATTTTCTTATTATTGTAACAAAATGTCTGATAAAAGCAATGTACAGAATGAAGGGTCTATATTTTATTCCTGTAGGGAAGGCATGAAGTGTGAGTCAGCTGACTGCACTGAGTTCACTATCAGGAGACAGAAGAGATAAATGCTGGTGCATAGCTCACCCTCACACGAAATCTCTCCTGTATTTTGTCTGCTTCAACAACCTTTGGGGTGGCGCTGCCTAACTTAAGCATAAACATTCTCTTCTCAGTTAATTCACTCTTAAAATTTCCTTATAGACATGCACAGAAGTTTGGTCCCTGGGTGATTCTAGATCCTGTCAAATTACCTTGATAATAAATATTAACCATCCACAACTCCTTAGAAAATCTATATTATTTGAAAAATAGGTGGAAAACTATTAATGTTTGGGTAAAAAAGATATAGGAGTAGTGCTTAAGTATGTTGTACAGTTACAAATTATCTCTGAAAGCGTATGTATTTAAAAAAATGGTATTTCCCACTCTTCTTGAGGAAGGGATTAGGTGGCTAAGAGCAAAGTCAGAAGAGAAAAAATTTTATTGCCAATGTCTTTTATTCCATATATGTC
This sequence comes from Grammomys surdaster, assembly GCF_004785775.1. Taxonomy (NCBI): domain Eukaryota; kingdom Metazoa; phylum Chordata; class Mammalia; order Rodentia; family Muridae; genus Grammomys; species Grammomys surdaster. The sequence goes on along the minus strand of NW_021604720.1, from coordinate 568,628 downwards.
TTTAAGTACTTAAAAGTAAAATCAATTTGATTTTTTAAAAAAAGTTTGACTATTATCATTTAGTATAAAAATTGGAAACTTTCAGGCACTATGGACACAGACAGATCAATAAAGCATCATTATGCATGGGATCTTACTCTATGATTTTCTAATCCACTCAAGCTCTAAGATAAGTGGCCTTCTGTGATGAGAGTGGACTAAAGACAGCTTTAGAATTTCCTTCCAGAAAGTCGTAAGGGTGAAGCATCAGACTCTGGGAGAGTCTGTAACACGCAGGAATTAAACAGATGAATGAAATAAAACAGTTCTGTGGGTCTCACATAGATCTGGTCAGAGGATAACATCACATATTCTGATACTTTTCTATGGAGAAGAGAGAAGTGAAGACTGATAGAAAGCAAGAAGAAAGGGAGTAAGGAGGAAGTAACACAAGGAGGCAGATACCTAATATAATAAAATGAACCCTGCCAAGCTATGCTTAAATTAAGCCAGAACTACTCACACACTGTTGAGTTTGCTGAAACTATATGTGGAATAGGCATAGAAAATAAAGGCAGGGAGCTAAGGCAAAAGACCAGGCACATAATAAAGAAGCTGATTAAGAACAGAAGAAACTCTCCAGTAAACCTGTGTAGTTTTTGGAGACAGGATGTGAAAGAATGAATCTTTATGGCAAGAACCACGATTCTCTCACAGTGCATGTCTCTTGCTGATGTCAAGTTCAGAAAAATTCCCCTGTGGCACCTGAGTATCTTAACATCCCTATTTTTTATGGCCCACTAGATCTGTCTAAGAAAACATGAGTCTATTATAGAAAAATTAATAAGACTTCAAAGCCAAAGTAATTAGAGAGACGTTGGAGTTTCTACATCTATCTAAGTAATGAAGCACAAGTTCAAAGTTCCTAGAGGCCACGTCACAGTGCTGCCAGCCTGTGAGAGGAGGTTCATGTTGAGAAAACAAAGGGTAAATTGATATCCGTCAATATGTATTCCTTACAAAAGTAAAGGTTAGCAAATGATGATCATACCCCATACTTTCATCACAGCAAACATTCCAATCAATAAGAACATCTTACCTGTATTCAGAAGTGGGTGCCTCTGGGTTTGTGGCCTACTTCAAGCAACCAGAACCACAGCAATAGGCAATTTCCTCCAGAATTCTCCAGATAACAGCTCTGATTTTGTTAGCAGACTTCCAGGTCAACCTGGAGTTCAGTTCCCCAAAATGACTACTGACTCCGTTATTATTTTGCATTTTTTAAAAAATAGATTCTAAACCATAATCTTCTTTCTCAAATATCTTTAAACACACACTTGTAATACAAATAAAATTCAGAGATGAGCTCAATTTAACCAAAAACTTTGTTGTATCCACTCTGATATGTTGGATAAGAGTAATAATGATGGAATTTGTGATGTGCTTCCCTAGAAGGATTTGGAAGTCAGAGGCAGCAAGACTTAGAAGACGTGATGATAAAAAATATCAATGATACCAAGAGAGAGACAGTGTGAAAACTGAGAATGAAGAGAAACTCTCAACATGGGGGATGGTGTGGTTACTGATAGGATGGCCAAAGGAAGCTGGCCTGAGGAAGGCTTTATCTCTACCTCAAGACTTCATCTTTGTCTGTTTCCATGTTTTCTCTCCTTTAAAAATGTCACAGAGTCTTTAAGAAATATCCATGTCCCAGAATCTCTTGCAGCAAATAAATAGGAGATGCAGAGCATATATTATTTTCCTTAAATAACATTTCAGAGAACCAATAGTCTATAAAAGAGATACTATAAATTATTCTGAATGTGTATTTTGACTTAACTCATTCAGTTCAGTATGTCTCTAGTAGGAGAATAATTACCCAAGATTGGTTCAAAACTTGAACAATAACACTCTGTGCCTTTCACTAAGATGGCAGTAGGAGACAAAGCTGAGGCTTGAGAAGAAACCTTCCTCCCTCCCAATCCCAGGCTACCAGGTGATATTGTTTTCTATAAAGTGGAACTCTAGTTGATAATTGGGTAAGAAGCAGCAAGAACTCATACTCTAAAGACACAACTTCATAAGTCAAATGAGACTAAGCTGTGAATCCTGACATGAAATCAACAAGAATATACTCCAATTACTGATACATGTTTTCTCTCCAAATTTCGTTGCATAGTATTCTCAAGTTCTTTCATTCGTGTGCCAATAATATGAAAGACGGATTAGAGAAGATAAGCCATACAAAGAAAATGCCTTTGAGTTTTTTCCCCCTTAAACATCTATACCTATTACAGGCTTCTGCATAATGCATCATTTTGATTCCAGTGTCAGCCATAATAATAGTTCAACCCTAAAATCTACCTCAGGAAAATGTGTCACATTTACTTTGTGATTCTACATTACTCTGTGTATGTCTGCATACTTCTGAACTAATGATCCTAGACTTGTTTAAAGAAACTTTTTTCTCTTTGAGACAATTATGGTTCAATTATGGTTCACTGGATAGTATACTACTATCTTGATGGGTTCTGTAAGATTAACAGTCAGCATCTTAAATGATTATCATGATAACTGAAAAGTAAGACTTCAAATTAAATAACCCCAGTCTGTAAATGAAAACCAGTTATATATGCTCAATGCTCTGATCAAGTGGGTTGAGAACATACCCTTGCTGCAATGTTTTCCTCCCAAGGCTATTCATGGTTCTGAATAGAAAACACTCTACCAGGTTATCCCAGCCATGATAATCCTGGAACTTACCTCTGCTAACATCTAGGATTGGATGGGATATAGGAAATTGGCTCCATGAACAAGTAGGACTGGAACAGGAAAATACCTATTGATAACTTGATCAAATAACCTTCACTTCTCTTCAAGTAAGTCTCAAAAGTCAATGCATTCTGGAAATGAGATTTTCCACCTCATGTGGAATTTCTATTCTCCAAAAAGTTAGAGAAAAATCTTCTCATAGGAATGATATAATTTCTAAAGAAGTCAGACTCAAGTCTGACATGTAAGATTCCATGTATGAAATGTCTAGAAAGAACAAATTTGCAGAAAAATGTGTACATCAGTAGTTACGTAGGAATAAAGGTAGGAGCAGGGTTTAAATGCAGATAAACAAGTGAGGAATCTGGTGGCAATGATGTTAATGTGATGGAAGTGATGACTGCAGAAATTTACAGACTTAATTATGTGATTGAGTTATAGGCTCTTGATCGGTGCCTTCAGGGAATAAAAATTATATCCTTAAATGCTGCTTAAAACAACAAAATATTCCAAAACTCCAGGCTTTGGAAAGAAGGGATGTCTTAATTAGGCTTTTAGCTATCGAAATAACATGAGAAATTTCTGCCTAATTAGAAATATTTTAACACAGCAAAATAGGACATTGCTTAAAATAACTGTAAGTAATGCCAAGATCTGTGTAAAACTTTCTATGGAATGATTGTTTATATATGTAACTTTTCTTACATTTCCTTAAGTTATAAAGAATGTGAAGAACTATGCCTTAATTAATTAATTAGTTTAATTAATTAAAAATGTGAAGAACTATGCCTTATTAATTCATCATACTGATGCTACATCTAAGAAAGAATGCTGATCCAGCAACTATATAATTCTTGAAAGATGGAATTATCAAGTCAATGAATGATATGTTAGATAGTTTGTTATCCTTTCTCTGTGTTCATTCCTCCAGGAAGACTCCAGTAAAGAAAAAGCCAGAGACCAGCTATCACTATGACTTCTGTGTGCTAGGATGCTTAAATGATTGAATTGCTCTTCCAGAATGCTCTAAAGACTACATTTCCTACATGCAGGATGGAGTTGTATCTGGTAAAGCAAAGTATACAGAAGTGATGATGGCTACTTCCAGATATGTCAGAGAAGCATGCTGTTTAACTACCTAAGATCTCTCCTCTCTGTGGATGCAGAACTGATATTTTCCAAGGGGGTTGGCCTACATCAAGGAAGAATCCCACAATCTCGAAGAGTGGTTTTGGAGAGCCATTCAACTGACACTAGACTTCATCTGAATTAGAAAGAACTCTTTCCATTGTTTTGAGTCACTGAAATTTTAGGATGCTTTGTTATACAAGTGAGTATTAATTAGCCCAGCTGGTATAAGACACAAGAGCACTCAATGGATATTTTCCCTTTTAATCATTATGCCCTATTCTTTCCAGTCTCATCTTTCTTTTGTCTTCCTCTTTCCCTTCCTCCTCACCTACAGTTAATGTTCACTTTTTAAGAGAGAGAAAGAAAGATAATGAGATGTTTTCAAAATGTATATTCTTAGGATCTTTCTTCAAGAGCTGGGACATTTGAGTGGACAACAGGGAAAAGGATGGATGGATGGTAATGCCCTTTACAGGAACCATAGTGAGTCTGTTTGGTTAAAATGTTGCATCATCTCCAAGAACAGGCTTTTGCCTGCCCCTCTCAAATCTCCAACAGTGACACATGCCAGGGAAGAAATGTCAGAGTCAGCAGCCACCTCTGGGTCATGAACTTTGCATTTATAGGCTACAGTATTGGGTAGTGGAGAAGTGCGTGCTGGCTGCTCTCAACTAAAGGTTTTTGTTCGCCCCAAGGGTAAGTTTCTGAAGACAACACATTACCATTGCAGTTCATTTTTAGGTGACCTCAGGATCTAGAGCCCTTTCCTCCTTTTCTGCACACAGAACAAATGCAAGAAAAGGGAAGAAGGGAGGACCCACCCCCATCAGAGATACAAAGACTTGTAAGCACTAACGCCCCAACCCTCCAAATTACCTGTGACTCCCCTCCAAACTTGTCAAAAAATAAAACAATCCAAATAAAAACCAGCGCTCATAAAACAGTAAACAAAATAAAGTCAGTTTTTCTTTTCTTTTTAAAGAACAAAATGAAACTTGAGGAAAAACTTACTGGAGTTACAGTTTATCCTGATACAGTCTAGATGGGGAAAAATAAATGAAAGATGAAATTGCATCCTTCAAGGTAACAGCTGCAGACATCCAAAAACAATCAGTCCACCCTTCCGGGGACAGACACACGCAAGAAATGTGGCCATTTTATATTTATATATATACATATACAATATATACAAAATTAAGGGTGGGTGTATATGTACAGTATATTAATTAGTAAATTTGGATACATATATATATACACACACACACATATATACACATATGTATAGAGATATATACTGGTATACATATATATCCACAATAGACATCAAGACTAATTCCTTCTATTTGTTTATTTATTTTTTGGTTTTCAAAAATTCCCTATTATTATGTATAAAATATTACACGGTTGGGTTTTGAAATTTTAATTTTGTTGTATTTCTGAAATTAGAAAAATTATTCCACCAAATACAGATTATAACCTATAATTTATGACCTTAAACTGATCTTTGAAAACATTAAAGAGAATTTTGAATTAGTATTCCAAATATAATCACCAGTCTGACACATTGTGTCAATTTTTTTTTTT